>NW_010248011.1:0-17738 GCF_000690775.1 Eurypyga helias
AAGGCTTTGCACAAGTCCACGTAAAGGACATTGACTGCCTGTCCTCTGTCCACCAAGGTCGTGACCCCATCGTAGAAGGCCACCAAGTTAGTCAGGCATGATCTGCCCTTGGTGAAGCCATGCTGGCTGTCACCAATCACCTCTTAAAGGTCTTTTCTAACCTAAATGATTCTTTGGTTCTAAGACTAAGTATGTGGAATATATTTGAAATCCAAGTAAAAGCTATTTAGGTTAATGTCCAGCTGCTTTGAAATAGGTCTCTGAAGGCACAGTCTAGGCTACAAGTTCTGCCTCCTGCTGCCATTGAGCATTCTCTGTATTTGTGCATGGCTTGCACTTCAGGGTAGTACTGTGTAGCAAATAGCATATGCACTGGGTTGTGTATTCCACCCTAGACTGTGCTTTTTTGCACATTTCAGCCCTTCTAATGCTGCTCTCCAGCTCTGAGTGGTTGAAGAGCCTTCTGTTTTGTCCTTTGCCATCCTCCTTTTGGCAATATATAAACAGGTTGGTACTTGCTCTGAGAAACAGCTTGATAGGGACTTCTGCAGTGAGTCTGGGAAACACTACTGTTTCAAAGACAGCAGCCAAGGTACTCTTGGAAACTGAGAAGCCCAAACACCCACCTTGACAGCATATTAATTTGAAATTTTAACCTCACTGTTGATCCTTATATTGTGCCAGCTTTTGGGTTTGGAATTTAGCCTTGTGTACTGGTTTCTGAAGTTATAAATATAACCAAAGCAGGAGAATAAGGTTATTTTAGAAGAAAACTTACATCAAATACCTGGGAAAGAATGGTTTATGTTACTAAGCACTCCCCAAACCTCTGATTTCTGATTATGAGTAAGAAACCACTAGGAACAGCAGCTGACTTGCCGATCTCTGTCTTAACTTAAAAGTCAGAGCTCAGACATTCATTTAGAGGAACGATACTTTTTTCACTAGAGCGTGCACCATTCTTCTGACATTCACAGTTAATATTGATACTCTTTAAGCCAGAAAATATTAGTAAGGGATAGAATGTATCACGGCTGATTCTGCTTTGAATGGAGTAGGTGGAAGATTAATCATTGCTTTTAAAAGGAGGAAGACTAGACTGAGAAAAAATTATAATTCAAATGTGTTTAATGGTTGTGTACCTGTATGATACAGAACTACTCACACTATTTTGAGTATATTTTAAAAAGACAGTCTCTCTTATTTTCTAGGGCATTGTCTTGTGTTTAGTCTCTCCAGAATTAGTTTCTGTTTATAGAGAGGATCAAGAGAAGTGGCTCACAGATGTCAAAAAGATGCACGCTTTCTCACATATAAGTGTTTTCTTGCTTCAAGTTTATGCAAGTACTTTATTATTAATGCTTTTTAAAAGACCATAGTAGGTATATAGAGTTTAATTTTTTTTCTGTATGATTAATACCAGCCATTCATTTTTGGCTTTCATTTGTAAGTACTTCAAACTCTACCATAGAAAGGACAAATAGGCTATATGTATTTAAATACACAAATAAAGATTAAAAGAATTGCAATCCTCATTTTTTTTTTAGTCACCTACATCACTATAATGGACCTCTAACACGGAAGTTGTATTCTACAAAGGGCTATTACCAGCACTTATTTCCATTTTTCATCTTCAAAAAAACATTTTAATTTCCAACTTAAGTTCTCACTACATATTTTTAAATTCCCTTATATTACAAATGCTCCTTTTGTGTCTCAAGAGGTTAGGTCATTTACTACTTTTGACTCAATAAAATTCTTAGAGGCAGTTATGCTACTGAAACTTTGATAAAATAACATGGGACTAAAAAAAAACCCAATGATGAGTAGAGTTACTATCACCCTAGTCACAAAGTTTTGTGTTTAATGCACGTTTCTGTGAACTGCATTCTGTATGCCAGTATTCCTGTATATTCTATCAGTCAAAAGCCCTTTGTAGTTGCAAATAAAATGTGAACTGTTGCCTTTTAACATGATGCTAATAATGAAGTGGTAAACGCATGAAACGAAGTATTTAAGGCACGTGGGTATTCTAGATACCATGTTAGTATAGAAAAGAAAGACACCAGGAATACTGAGCAGCTTATATTTAAAGTATGAACCCTTTTATAGAGCAATAGCAGCCTCCCCTTCTCAACCTTCAAATAACCTCACCACACTGCCTTATCAATGACATCATAAAGGAAGTATCCTTTGTTTATAGTATAACATAGAATAAATGTTTTTGGTAGTGGGTTTGTATTTGTACTACACAAAATTTCTCAAAAAATTAATTTCAGCCTTTATATTGTATCTTTCATCTTGTATTGTAAAGGGGGGAGGGCTTTCTTAGGTTTTCTTTTCCTGTTAAATGCTTACATTTAGTGTAGAGTCAAATAAAATCTTTAATCATTAACAGGCCAAAGAACTGCTAAAGAAAAAAATTGGTCAACACAGTTTAATAAAAGCTATACCATCCAATAAAATAATACAGTACTGTGCATTTATATTGTTGTATTAGGTATAAAAATCTAAACCAGATTATAATATCGTAGAATCATGCAGGTGCTTACCAGTTTAAAAGCAACATCAAGTGGAATCGATGGAAAGTCCCCAAGGTATAATCAATAATTGATTAAAATGATGAGCCTTTATGGTATTATTTTGAAGTGCACAATCTGCAATTAGAGGAAATTTACTGACAGTTATATATTTTGTGGAAAGGAAGATTGCTCAGACATATATTAATAACAAAATCAATGTCTGTTGCCTTCTACAGAGTACAAGGAGAGTGATTTATTTTGAAAATGTCTTTCAGCTGGGTAACTAGGTAACTTAGACTGTGCTGCACGAAAGAGTTTGGATTCCATTTCATGAGGCAGGATTCCAGTGCAATGAGTGAAGGAAACAGATGGAGTAAGAGGAGGACAGATGGGTACCAAAAAATTACAGCCACTGTTTTCAGTACCTGTGCCCTATCTGCCATAAATAATTTTTTTTTTTTTTAACTGAAACAGGAAAATAATAGATTATGAAGCCAAAGGACTACAGGGCCTCAAACCACACTATGGTGAAAGCATGTATTTGTAGTGGTAGATGGGCTACATCTGAGAGTAAATTGTTCTGTGGGCAATAACCTCACTCCCAGTTCAGTCATTTCATCCTGTAAGGGGGATTAAAACATCTGTCTTAATCAATGGGGGGAAGATTCATGTGTTATTCTGCCATACTGGGCAGCTGTAAAGCCTTCCTTGTGGACCAGAGGTGGTCTACTTGAAGTGAGGCAGTGAGGGCTGCACCACGCAGGCTTCAAGCAGACTGGGAGGGAGCTGAACCAGGAGAGCCCAAAGTAAAGGTTGAGAGTGCAGGATGCCACTTTCTCCCCTGAAGCAGCCTTGGATTGCAAAACATGAATGTTGGATTAGAAAATCAAAACATATTTACTATATATATACTAGCAGTCCTTATCTGCTGCATGGCACAGCTGCTCTGACACATACTTGACCTTGACTTAATTCGATCGTCCCTGTGGCTAACTAGGAAGTTCAGCTGTGAGCCAAATAAGTTCTTAACACCCCTCACCCCACCAGT
Source organism: Eurypyga helias (assembly GCF_000690775.1). NCBI lineage: Eukaryota > Metazoa > Chordata > Aves > Eurypygiformes > Eurypygidae > Eurypyga > Eurypyga helias. The sequence continues at coordinate 3,571 of NW_010248011.1, forward strand.
AACCGCCAGCTTGTTGCTGATACTGTTGAATTTCTATGTGAACACCTGTCCATTAGAAATTGGATGGTGCCTAGCCAGACAATTTGCATTTATTTTAGAATGTCTTGCAATTAGTGGAATTTCAAAACCATAGAGTACAAACAGAAATCACTCTTGTATTCAAAATATTTGAGAAATGAAGAAATATAGGTCATAATATGTAAATGCTGTCATTCTTGTTGAATTTCCATCAGGAAGTTGTCTTTCATAGAGGTGCTGCATGAACAGCCACTATATTTTGGTGCAGCAAAGGCAAAAGTATGAAAAAATCTGTAACTCAAATATCTTGGAATTGGCTTTTGGTCAGATTTAATCCCAGTTTATTTTTAAATTTTTCTTATGAATAATTTGAATTAAAAAGTCACAATTTTCTTAGATTTTTTCAAAATAATTTTCTAATTAAAAATATTCATTTTAGGGGTTAGGCTTACTACTTTTTAAAAAAAAAGTAAATCAAATATGGTGCTTTGTCTTTGCAATAGGATTGGTTAGACTTTATCCCTCAATCTATTAAACACAATTTAGAGGTTAATGTGGCAAAACTGGGGATTTTTTAAACTTTGTTAGCTGACAGTAGATTACCTTCTCTCTATATATCTATCTCTCTATCTAGATAGAGATAGATACATATATCTCATTGAAGGTGAACATTGCAGTGCAGGCTATTAGGAGTGCTAGAGGCTGGGTTACAGTCTTCAGCCGTAAGCAAGTTCTGTTCAAAAGTCATCATCTTCTCCTCCCACTTTTACACAAATCTTTTTGAAATGGGATGTAGCCTTTGAATCAGGTAAGTAGTTCAGAAGGGGTGTGGTGGGATAAATAGGAAGGAATATGTTTTGGCTTGGTTTCATAACTGAACTGGAAGAGGAATTATTATTTGGTTTCTTTCAATGAGAAAACATTAGCAGTCTGAATCTGGTGTCGGATTCAGATGGCTCTACTTATGCAGATGCATTTATACTAGTGAGGCTTTTTTAATTAGAATTTCTTTAGTTGCATAAACATTAATACAATTGCCTTTTTTTTTTTCTTCTTCTTTTCACGGGGACTTCTTACAAAATTCCGTATCTTCATAGTCATTGAGCTGCTTCCCCTACCCCCACCAATCACTCTTCTTCCAGTCTGAGTTTGGAATAAAATACATATGAAACAATGTTTCCTTTAAGCAGGTAGGAGATAAACTCTACAGATTTCTTAAGCCATCTATCTGAAAGGGACAGTTTAAACCAGGGTTAAAACAGTGAGGAACTCATTCAGATTTTTGTAGTTTAAAGATGGAAAGGAATTCTATTGTGAAAGCATAGAATTGCTTTGGAAATTAAACTCAGAGTGGCCTTTACCATATACTACTACAATTCTTTTGAAATTTAAAGTTTACAATAAACAGGCACTCTTAAACTGCTGTTGAAAATATTGGCCACTGAGTCTGCTCTAAGAGATAACCCAGTGAAACCTGTCAAGGTGTAGTGTCAGGAACATCTTGATACTAATACAGAGCAGCAGAATAATTATTTTGATCTATACGTTAGACTCGAAGAGAAGGTAGTCCAGGGAAAGGGAAAAGGCCATGCTGCTCTCAATACTCAGCAGTAAGTCTAAGTGATGGCAACTTTGTTCATGTATTTGATTCGTATTCAGCCCAGACTGAGATTGTGCTTTCTCAAACCGCTTGATCACTTTTAATTCCCTAGAGGAATGCTGTTAGAAAAAAGAGCAATCTTGTACGAGGGTCTTGCTGATCAATAAATTTGGAGCTGCTTGCCCTCATGTGGAGAGAGAGAAAGAATGTGTATGCGCTGCAAAAAGGAGAGCTCTATGTTAAAAATCTCCTGGCAGTCCTCAGCTATTATGCACTGAAGACTGTTGCCAAAGTGCTAAGGCTCATCTAAGTTGCAGCAAAGAGGAAATCTAAGGTGGCCAAAACTCAAGGGCTTGGTCTATGTTTCTACGCACTACAAAAGATGGTACACTAGTTTAAATGCTTCCTTGAGTTATCATCCCTGTGGTTTTGGTTCTGCTTGGAGAAAGAGTCCATAAATATTAGCTTATTAAGGTAATATAAGATGACTGTGAAAGAGCTGTGGGGCATACATGTCAAAAGAAAGGTCAGAGTCTTCTGTACAAGTACAAATGGGAATAAATGCCCACTATATTTGCTGCTTTCAGAGCATCTGTCAAAAGCTGAGTATCCAGCAATATTCCCATATAGGAAATTATTCTTACTAAGGAGTTGTGTCTGTATTTTTGTCAATCAGACAATCATTTGCAAATGAGTTGAGCTTCATCATCTAAGTTGCAAGTTGAAACAAATGTATTCTGTTCTCCACGTATATGCAATATGTATGAATTAGTCTAATGGATTAGTTACTAAGATCACCTGAACAGCTGAGTCCATCCTGTATATGAAATCAGAATCTTAAGCTGTCGGTATCATTATTTCAGACATTGAAAACCTTTCAAATGAGTTACTTCAGTCTGGTTTCACTTCAATTTCACTTCAACCATCAAATGACAGTGTGGGTTATCAAGACAAAAGTATATCCTGTATAACTGGTAAAAGAATATGCCAGGAAGAGCTTGGGGGACCTGGGAGTTCAGAATCCCTACTTCAACTTCGTGTGCCTCAATCCAGGTGTGACTGGCTACAGGGAAAGCGCTGTGTATGTTTCAGCCATCCTTCCCATCAGCTCCATGCAAGCCAGCAGCCAGAAAGCCTTAATACTTTTACTGGTAGAAAGAAATTACAGAATACTAGGTATCATAGTGTAAAAAAAAAAAAAAAAAAAAAAAAGTTGTTTTTCTTTCCACACACCACGGATGAATTGAATTGTCTGTAAATAACACTTTCTTTCCACCTCATGTCTGTCCTTGCACGAAACTGCTGCTACCGAATTGTTCTGAGTATGTCCTCACTTAGTTTCAAAGCTCAAGTTAGTGACCAGTAGAAACCTTGGGCTCTGCTTTGCTGATTCACTGTTAAGTAGTGGATTAAAAAGGAAACTTAAAGCTCAATGGAATTGGTGGTGGTGGACACCACTTCTGCTTGTATCTTTGGGGCTTCTCAGCTATTGTTCTTAGTTAGTTATTCCAAAAACCTTTCAAAACAAAAAAAAGGCCCTGGGCAACCACATTTTCTCCTGACACTGATTGTTCTTATTGATATTGCAGCCTCTTTTGGGAAGGGGAAGAAGAAGGTATAAAGGCTTGAGGCAGGTTTTAACATTTTCAAGCCATGCAAAAACCAGTTTAGATCAGTTGGCAAGATCTTGAGTGAATGTAGGTACAAGCTGAGGGAGGTGGTTAGAACTGTACAGTGAAAAATAAACATAGACAAACAGGAAAAGTATAACAAGGAATATGATGAAGATAATGAATGAAGGAACTTCAGGACTGGAGATACAGCAGTTAATATTAGAAATTAAACTTGAAGAAATAGCAAAAAACCAGCACATAGCAAGAAAACAAAGAAAGTGCAACTGTAAAAGGGTTGGGACTAAGAAAAAGAATGGTTTTCTGAAGATAATATGCATCATCTCTCAATCTCTCTGACTTCTGTTGTTCAGACTCTGATTCCATAATTACGCACACCTCATATAATCTGTTGACTTGCAGGCTTCTGTCCCAAGCCAAACAGTTAGATGACTTCAGGAGAAATTGTGGTAAAATCAATGAAATTGCATGTTTTAAATTGCCTCTGAGATGCAGAGAGTTTTGGTCCATACATCTATGCAGTAAGAACATGTAGAATCTATTCCTGCTAGGTCTGAGCACTGTGGGTATCAGCTGCTGATCACTAACTGCCCTAGCAATTGGTGCTGGTTTCTTCCAGAGCCCCCCAGAACAGTATATATGCAGCTTCAGTTCTTCTGGCAGTGTGTCTGTTAGTTATGTTATACATGTGTAACATACTGTGCATAGAGGTTTGTAAAATGCTCAGACATGAACATGACTCTCATATTCTATAAAGAAAATGGATGCTTTCAGTGTACTAGAAGGTCCTTATTTGTCCTCATGAATTTAACTGTTCTTTCCCCACTGGTTAATAAGCCTTTTGATTTTTTTTTTTTTAATTTTATTTCTTACTAAATAATCACATGAAAAATTACTGTGATTAAGCAGGAAACTTCCAGTAAAGCATGCAATGTCAAGCTTCATGGGGTGAGAGGGCAAAGTGGGGGCAGCATCCAAAATGATTTCTAGAACATTGAAGAGGAAATAGGATGGGGAGTCTGGAGCCATTTTTTAGAATATTTAGTTCTAACAGTTGAGTATTAATAATCTCAAGTGATAGAAACAGGAGTTAAAGTACCATGTTGTCTGTATATGCTTAGTATATGGCCATCTAGGAATGAGACAATTTAAAAAATACACAGTTCTGAATTTCTGATAATACTTGCTTCTGACATTTGACAACCATTTTAACAGTATAATAAATTATGTTGTTTTTCCTTGGATACTTTAAAAATTTGTATATATAGAACTTTTTCAGGCAGGTGCAAATACAAAATATTGGTACATGTACAAATAAGGTACTAAGCAGACAAGCTTGTGTAAAGGAACTTGATTTTGTGATAATGAATGTTCTGCAGAATGCCCATCACCCTACTTAACAATAGGAGAGCGATGTGTAACTAAACTTAATAGAATAATGAAGATCATGTTTAAGGCACATTCATTCTCCTGAGTCCTCTTCCCCTCATCGACATTCAGCTCACTGAAGAATTTATCATTGCAGAGGATGATGTCTGGTGTATGACTTGTTTTATCTTTCACAGGCACTTTTGCTACCTTACTAACTTGACTCCATCAAAAAGGAAAGGTGTAGGATCATATGTCATTGTATGCCCTTGCATGGGAAAATAGGCATTCCAATGCTTGACTTTTGCCACGCATTTAGTCAAACCAGACTAGTTCAGTAAGCTTCACTCCTAAGAGTTTTCTGTTTGCTTAAAAGTATTATCAGCACTATCATACTTGCTGTACTTTAAGACTGATGAAATGTTGATGAAGAACTAGAAACCACAGGCTATGCGCAAAACTTTCATTCTTTAGAACAAAATGTTTTGTCGTTCTTATTTTCTATAGCTTTTTCTGTAAGCCTAGAATTGAATATCAAGCGTTGATTTGTTCTGGTGTTATTCCCGTTTGGAAATGTCAGATAATTCAGGAGAAATTTTACTCCTCCTAAAGGTCCTGAATTGCAGTCCTATTATGCAAATTTTATCCTTGAAAAGCTGAACGAAATTTACCCAATTCTAAACCTTAAACCTTTTGTGAAATGCCTCTGTTAAAATATGGCCTAAGAGTTAGGGGAAAAAAAAACCCAACCCCCTGAAGTGAATCTAAAGTAATGTAATAAAAGAGTATTGTGTCTGTCTGTATATGACAATATATAGCAGTCATTACAAAAGAAATTAATATTTATAGGCAAATTTATCATCCTTACATTGTAAGTAGGGCATCTGTATGCTGCCTGAGATTAACTGGTTGCTTCTTTAGTTAGCAGCAGCAGAATTTTGACCTCTTTGTTAAACAGCTGATTGTCACAAAGACCATGCCACCCTTACTAAACTGAAGCCCTACTACGTTTAGATTAAATAATGACCACGGTCCAGTCCTGCAGCTCACAATTAATTGAGTTATTTTTTCTTAGTGCTGAAGTCAGCAGTACTTCTCATCACAGGCCAGGGGCTCAGAACTGGCTCCTTGTGTTTGTTGAGCACTGTAATTCCATGCCAGCTTGATTTCTAATTATGGTCCCTGATGTCTCACTGACTTTTTATCTGCATTATACTGCAGTGACAAAAGCTGAGTATATTTTAAATGCAGGCTTATCATAATACTTTACAGTCTCATTAAAAATTTCGGCCAGTCTAGTCTACAATTTCATTTTTTTATAATGCGTTTCCATTTTCTCTATATTGCCTACACATACTGAATTTAGAGGAGGCTTTACTTCATAAAGTGTCTGCTTTGGTTACAGTCATTATACACTTATTTCATCATTATTGCATGAGATTTGTATTGATTATATAATCTATCTTGCTGCTTGCTCTGTGTTCAACCAAAACATGGATTCTCTGCCATAGCACTTTCATTAAAAAAAAAAGAAAGCACTTGAAGAAAGACGGGTCCTTTAGAAAAATGTATTTTAGTCTTTCAGCTGAAACCGTTCCCATTAGAAATATTTTCACATTGTCTGTTTTCTGGCAAGTTCTTATTTTCTCGTGCATCCAATCTAAAACATCATTTTGCTGCTTTGTGAAACTGAATCATAGACTTTCAAAATTCAAAATAATTTAGAGCTGTTAATAACACTTATCCTCCTATCAAGTACTAAGTAATAAACCATTACTGTCTCACAGTGCTGGAGATAAAAATGAGCTCTGTTATGTGATACAAAGAAGAAAGTTCTTACTACTTCATTTAACAAAAAAAATTAGAAAAGTAATTAAAAGCAACTTGAGGAGTTTTTGAAGAGTTAGTGTTTGCTGCCTATTTTTATACATTTCACATGATTGAAAAGAAGTCTCTGTTGCTGCTTCTGTAGTACCAGAAATGAAATTCAAAAGATGTTTACATAACTAATAGTTCATTCATTTCATATTAAAGATGGAAACACAGTATTTTTATCTGTAATGAACTGATTTGTTAACTTCAAAGCATTGCTACAGTGACTTAATCCCACGTGAATGGGAATTTCTATGTAGAGTGCAGTATGTGTATCCATTATCCTCACGCAAGCCTGGTGCTCATTTTATAGAAAACCAAAGTAAACAAGTAATGGTGCTGTAATTAACTTTACAGAAAACTAATCAGATTAATTCTCTTACTTCAACCTTCACAAAACTTACTTCCTTTCTACAAAGAAGAAAAGATTACCCACTTGCTGGTGGGTAATCGTAACTTTTACAATGCACTAGCTTTTTTTTGGGTCAGACTGTGAGAAACTGGTGCTAGCTTACCATTATTCTAGATCTAGTTCTCAGTCCCTTTAATTATAGAATCATAGAATCATAGAATGGTTTGTGTTGGAAGGGACCTTAAAGATCATCTAGTTCCAACCCCCCTGCCAGGGGCCCGGACACCTTCCACTAGACCTGGTTGCTTACAGCCTCCTCCAGCCTGGCCTTGACCACTTCCAGGGATGGGGCATCCACAGCTTCTCTGGACAACCTGTTCCAGTGCCTCACCATCCTCTCTGTGAAGAATTTCTTGCTGACATCTAATCTAAACCTCCCTGATTTCAATTTATACCCATTACCCCTTGTCCTGTCACTACAGTCTCTTGTAAAAAGTCCTCTCCCAGCTTCCTTGTAGGCCCCTTCAGATACTGGCAAGCTGCAATGAGGTCTCCTCGGAGCCTCCTCTCCTCCAGGCTGAACAAGCCCAATTCTCGCAGCCTTTCGTCATAGGAGAGGTGCTCCAGCCCTCTGATCATCTTCGTGGCCTCCTCTGGACTCGCTCCAAGTGGTCAATATCCTTCTGATGTTGAGGGCTCCACAGCTGGACGCAGCACTCCAGGTGGGGTCTCACCAGAGCAGAGTACAGGGGCAGAATCCCCTCCCTCGACCTGCTGGCCACGCTTCTCTGGGTACAGCCCAGGATACGGTTGGCTTTCTGGGATGCCAGCGCACACTGCCGGCTCATGTTCAGCTTTTCGTCCACCAGTAATTGCTTTTGAGTCTTTGAATCCTTCTGCTATTCATTTCCCTTCTAGAATTCAAGTGTTCTGAAGTGAATAGTCTTGCATCACTCGGAAATATTGTGTACAAATATGAAAGATAAATTCTGAGAAAATGTTTTTGGACTCGTACCTTTATGGTTCATTTTGGGAGCAGAATTTGGTGTTTCTTCTAGAGTTCACAAGCAGTTCTCTTTGTGTTATATCTTTTCTGTAGTTTGTAGAAAATGTTGGGCTTTGAGAGGACTTCCATTCAGTCTTCTTTTTAGGATATCATACCTCTTCTTTGGATACATCTGTGTGTTACGTGGCTTTTGCTATTATGCCTTTTGTGGTCCTAATATTTTTTCTTTTTACAGAGGGTTTATCTGCTTATCAGTAATTCCCGCCTGAGCACCCTACAGTGTACAATGACATCCTAGGCCTCATTAGAAAGATACTTAATGTTTCTTCAGAATATTTATTTTCATATTTTTTGTGATGACCAGAGGATAAAGCGGTCCCTATTCCCTAGTAACTTAGTTCACTGTAAGATTATCTTCATACCAATTCTGATTTCACATCTCTACTCCTTGAGCTATCTGCATCAATTTAATTTTTGTATAACAAAGCACTATACACATCTGTGCAGGTCTATAAATAAAAAGCAATAAGCTGACATCTTTCACCTGTTTCAAATGTAGTTTTCTGGTATACTTGCTATTAAAGTTCTGTCTTTTTATATATATTGCCTGTCTGTACTTCTCATGTCCCTCTTCTCCTTTCCTGGCTGCTGACAGAGTTTTCAGCTGCAGATGAAGTGTAATACACCATTACTCTCTTTGCTATGTCTACCTCTGTGCTGATGGGCTCCCATAGGAGTGCAGACACTTTTTTTGCCATGGCATATAAAAGAAACTGTCTACAGCCATGTACATTTTCTTTCACACATATAAAGTACTGCTTGTTTCAAGAAATATAACTACATATAGTAGTTATATAGATCCAGAAACTTGTGGATCTCATTAAAATCTGTACCTAAAATGAAGGCGAGGCTAAAAAACAGGAATCAACAATGGGCAGAGATTATTGACAACTCAAAGCTCTCAATTATCTAATCTGGCCACTTATGACATACTGTCTGTAGCACCATCTCATGTATTTTAAGTGTTCATGTTATACTTGTGCATGACAATTGGCCTATGCTTATAAAATTCATCTGGGTGTTCCTGTTGTCTTTTATCAAGGCTCAACTACAGCCAGCCGCCTATCAGTAACTGGTTTACTAGGACTGAAGACTGGTTTCTTAACCTGACTGATAGTTGCCTACCCATCTGTCACGAGACTGAATTGCACCGATTGGTTTAGGACACTCAGCAGGTTGTTCTGTTTTCACTCACACTGCATATTACTGTACCTCATCCTTGTCTTGTGGCTTGCTCCTCAGCCCTGCTCTTTAGCCCCTGAATCCTGCTCTTAACTCCTAGATCTCCCACTTACGATACAATCCCCCTCTGGATTTTGGTCACTTAGCTTCCTTACTGGCAATACTCCTATTTCTCAAGCTCTTGCATTCTATGATTTCTTTCATATCAAACTAGATCTTTCATATGTTAAACAAAATGGGAAGGGGAAGAGATTTTGATGACCATTTCAGTATGAAGATAGACTTAACACTTACTGGTTACTGGTTTAAAGTGGTGTGTCAATCTCTGATGCTCCCTGTTGGTGGTGTTTATTAATGCAGTTTTAAAAATAATTTTAGATATCTGGAGCTTAAAAAAAAAAATCTTAAAGCTGTGTAACACATAAAAGTGCAGTTTTAACTTACAACTAGAAGAGATTGACTTCCTTATAAACACCTTTGATTGAAGGACCTGAAAATCTAAGGCAAATACCTCATAAAATATTGTGAGATTTTTAACAGAAACACAAATTAAAATGCCAATGAAGTCTGTTATACCAAACAAGCTACAGAATTTATAATTTATAAATCCAGGTTAAGAGATATGGAGAAGTCAGTGAAAGGAAGAGATACCTTGGCTGTCAGCAGAAATAGTTGATGAATTTCAGTTTGAATTTTATTCACATTTAACAAGTGAAGCTGGGTCTCTATTTTAAAATGTAAATGTGTCAACATTAAAAATAGATGGTGTCATATGAGAGGATGGAGAAAAAGCCAACAAACAAATCCCCAACAAGGAGGTAAACCAGCATGCCCTTAAAAGATAACAATCAGATCTTTAGGGGTGCTAGATCACTTCTTGTGTATGAATCCGTATTTATTTCCTTCTCCAGTATTTTAGGCAAAGTCCTATGAAATTCTGTCTTACAATAATACCACAGATGTATGTTGTAGTTATGATCTGCTCAAAGAACCACTGAAATGAGGAAGGGCTGTTAACTGAACTGCTGTTGTAAAATAACAAAATAGTCAGTGGATAACTAAATTAAAACACAAAGTTCTGTGTTAGAAGCCCTGAACAGGGAAAAGTCCTAAGTAAGAACAGCCTATTCTATCGTGTATTCACTTCCAATGCACAAGAGTGTAATCCTGTCTGCAAAGGGAGTCACTTAGATAAATGAAAATAAAAGGCCTTTGTGTACCTAGGCTAAGTCAAGATTTTTGTATTACTGAACTGTGCTGTGATTTTAGCACTAGTGTTGCATGTGAAGAAGTTATCTTTTGGCTGTTTAAGTCCACGAGCTGAACTAATTTTCTACCTTCATTTAATCTTCCAATCTTCTGCCCTTTTAAATCCTTTTCACCTTGTTCCATATACGCAGCAGTAACTGTAGTCCCATTAAAAATCTGAAATCTGTCTGGAACATATAATTTCAGCCTACAGCTTTCATACTTGTGCATTTGTCACTGATCTTTTTAAACTTGCTTTTGAAACTATACCAGGTTTATCAGCTAGTGCTTTTACAACAAGGAAGTGCCCATCAACAGAAAGTCCCTTGCCAGTGTGTTTATTTCTGTGCATTTATGATTGTTTATAATACATTTTAATAAGTTTGAAAACATAACATCCTCCCCTACCAAACTGTTTCTTCCCATTTGGCAACCTGTACCTCTGTCTTACTCTACCACAATTGCTTTTGTTTCTTACAGAACTGATCCCATAGTTTTTCCTAATTCCTTCCCAATGATTATGCACAGCAGCTGAATTCAGCCTTCAATTTTTATCTACCCTTTCAAAGAAATGAGTCTTATGCAATTATGTTGTTTTTAAGCATGCAATTAATAGTAAAAAAGAGAAAAATAATTAACCATAATTTTTGGCTGGTAAATTCAGCCAAACTTGAAAGCATGACAGAGTTCCTAAATATCCCATGAACCTTTGTGAAAATCATCAGCATGAATAGAGGAGAGCGACCAGAATTACTTTCCCTGGTAAGAGAATGAAAAGAACAACTCAGTTTCTATACATTCTGTTTGCTAGCAGCTAGGTGGTAAATTTTAATACTCATACTGACCACTGTAGTGGCACAGATGGGGAGTCTCCTGGGGCAGTAGGACAGCTAAGGTTGTTGATTTTAAAGATATTTCTGTGGGATTTCTGTGAGGTGCAGGAGCATTACCTATTAGCATATCTCTGGGAATGTTGGCCTTTCTTTTTAGTTATCTTTACTACACTGTGGTTCAAGTCAGAATTTTACTTCACAAACTGTATCTTAAAGGTATATAGGAAACTTAGCTTAAAGCACAATTTTAAACGAGAGGAACTTTAGCAGGCCTTACTATGCATTATTCATACTTGGGTTTTTTTCCTACTGGTCCTTGTGTGGACAAAACAGTGTTCGGAGGAACTGGGGAGAGATCTTTGAAATCTGGAAAAATATATGAATGTTAATTTGGATGCAAGAATAACCCTTAATTTTTAAGTGCAAACATCAGTGTCCCTGTATTTGATACCAGGAGAACCCATGCCATCTTCAGTTTTACAAATGGAGACAATGACACTACAGTATCACAAAGCCTGACAATGTACAGTATAGTGTACAGCAGTTTACAGTGTACAGGATCAGTATGGAGACAGTGCTCAGCTTTATCCTTAGAAATAGATAATGAAGGTTATGATTCTTTAGATTTATCTGTGATATTAGGGTCTCATGGGCACCACCACACAAGTCTGTAATCAGTAGGACTGAAATTAAGATCAGAATCTAAACAAAAAGAAAACACAAAACACCACTGGAGAAAGAAGAGAAAACCTTAGTTTAGGCCTTCTTTTGCTTTAATACTTTGATAATGATTTGGTGATTTTTATTTTTTTTTTTGGTGATCTAGCATTTATTGTAGGCTTGTTTTGTGTAACAGCATGCTGATTGTTATTCACACTAGGTTTTTCACTTCCTATGTTTTGGAAGCTCTTTGAATGCCAAATAGTAGCAATCATCTGTCAGATAATAGATAGGAATCTGGGATTGTAATTAAATGTAGCTACAGTACATGTACTTAAATACTAATTAAATGGCACTGACTCTGAGATCATAATCCGAGTGATTATAACTAGACTCAGTTCATGAACAGATCCTATCCAAATAAGATTTTGTCGCATTCCTAATTCTTGTCTTACATAAAAATAGCTAAGAAACTCACTCCTTCAAAAGAGAATTTATGTCTTCAAGTTCTTACAACATCAAGTCTTTGAACAATCTGATCTTCCCGCATTGCAATGCTATTACAAATTGTTCTTGTGTCAGTTTGCCAAGTGTTTCATTAGTTTCATGAGGGCTCTGCTAATTAACTGTATGTTAGATGTGACACAGGAAACAAGACTATATTTAAGCTTCCCAGAACTTCTTATTATAAGAGTTTGCATTTAGTTGCTAGGAGCTTAGCCAAACTTTGAAGGTATTTAGGCTGAAATGTGGGTTTGCATTATTATATCCTTTAATTGTGTGAGAGAACACTATTCTTCTCCAGCTCATTCTTGCCTGCCTCATTCAGGTCACAAGATGGATAGTACTCATTTAATGGGCAGTTTTCCAATATGTCATTTAAAAATGTGCTTCATTCACTTTGTGGCCCCCTTGCCTGCTGCAACATTCAAATCTTGCTCTGAATACGACACTATTGATTTCCTCGTAAGAGTGACGGGCTCCATTGAAACTACAATATTTCAGAGTTCACAAATGTTAATGTCTCCATTTTATAATACTCTTGTGAAATGAGTGGTGGTTATTATCTCCATTTTACAATGTGGTGCTATGGCTCAGTAATATATCCTCAAAGCACAGACCAGTTTGGGTGTCTAATGCAAAATGATCGTTATCTTATTTCTCAAAGTACATAGTTTTAAAATATTTTTCCAGAGCTGGAGTTTTTAAACTGGAAAGTCAATTCACTTTGCTTGCAGCTATGAATTCTTAAAACTTTTGGAAACGTTTTCTTTTGTGTGTCAGACTGAGTGCTTGGAATACGCAGCAGCTGCTTATGGAAGTTTTGACTGAAGCCATTTGCCTGGGATTACACAGGAATGAGTGGCAGTACTAAGAAGAAAATTCAGGTTCTCCACTCTACTTTCTTTAGCATAAGGCTTGGACCTCCTTTTAATTTCTGTACCAAAGGAAAGTGGGTTTACAACCATCAAGGTCATTCTCTACACAGCTGGTTTTCATCCTCTGAATGTCATCTTTCCTGTGTACTGCAGTGACACGACTTGCTTTTTAAATTAAAAAAATGCTGATGCTTAATATTTTGCAGATAAGTAGGAGTTAGTGAGACACATGTTAAATTATGTTTCATTTAAGTAATATTTAAATCTCTCTCACAGTCTTTATTCTTGAGCTTAGCATAAAATCCCCACTGGTGCTTTTACTCCTGTCACTTGGAAAATACACATGCTTGGGATCTACATGATGTAGCCCATCCCATTATCTATTTTAAAATTATATCAGTATTTCAGGCCCAAAGTGAGATACACTGGATTGACCTATTGACACATTTCAGAATTTTTCCCTGGCGAAATCTTCAACACACATTTACTGAAAAAGTGGTTTGATAATAGAAACTGGTAATTCCTGAGTAAATTGACTTTTCTCTTTGTGCTGTTCTTTTAAGGCCAAATGGGCATCTTCTTTAATGTCGTTATAGCAGAAGCTGTTGTCAGGGATAACTACCTCAGAGATTGCTGGGAAGAGGGTGGAGATTGTGAATATATGTGTCTTGGGGAAAAAAAAAAAAAATCATGTGAAAGCCTATTTTTGAAAAATTGGAAATAAAGAGCCAAGAGCTTCTCTTACAAGGTGGTAAGGTGGACAAGTGTGGTCTGGGAGCTGAAAGTCAGGACATGGTGGCTTTGGTTCTGAGGCTGGTTTAACCACCCCTGCCCATGTGGTCTTTCCCTCGTGGTGAAAGATAGCTCTCCACTGTATTCTTTGACCTATATATGATTATGGCATAGGCATACTAACTTGGGAAAGCAGTCTTTTCTGGAGTGTTATTTTTAACCCAGAG
>NW_010248011.1:17753-29235 GCF_000690775.1 Eurypyga helias
CATGTCATGGTTTACAGCAGAATTTTGCAAGCAGTTACAGTGCTAGAAAGGAAATTCAGGAACTTCTTAAGCCAGCTTTTTACTGAAGTCTACTGACTGTGAAATTAGGAGTTATGCATTGCAGTATAACACCTAATTAACATCCTAAATCCTGCTTACCTGTATGGTTAGTTATAAATGCTGTTAGTTTGGGTCAGGATTAACATTTAGTCTTATCCAAATTCTCTTAGATGGAATCTGGATTATGGCAGCAAAACTGAGGTATCTTGCTCAGGTTTTATGTATAGAATGAGAGTGGATGGAGATCAGGCAATGAATAAATTCACAGAAAGTATGCTAGGTTTTGTGTTTGGGTTCAACACCCTCAAGCACCTATTTTACAAACATTGTCTTTCAGTCCCTCATTGAATTTTACCTGTCTCCTTAGGTTTTATAAAACTTTGCCTTTTTGTTTTGTATTCATCCTTTGTCAGCTTCTATATGAACATAACCACACTCTTAATAAATATATATTTAAAAAAAAACCAACAACCCAAATTTCCTTATTATTTAGATATACCCATAACCGAAGGTGAAAAAGAGGGAGAACTCTGATGACTCACTCTCAGTAACAAGCTTCATGGGTCTGCCTCAAGACTCTAATCAAATGAAGAGATTTTGTCCTGCTGAGTAGCTGTCAATAAGAAGGTTCTTAATTAATATTATATGTCTTTCAGCAAATATTGTCTACATCTGAATAAGAAATTTTATTTTCTGTATGATATTTTAATAACAAATATTTGCATGGAAGTAATCCTTCAGCAGTGTTTGGAATTATTCAGTAGATTGCCAAAAGGAAAGAAATAATTTAGTCAGTGTAGTGTTGCAAGGTGACATGCAATTATAGACCTGCAGCAGTGTCAGCTAGTTAGATATTATTAAATTTTCTTAAGTTCATGGAAGCTTGCTTCAATGCTGAGGAAAAAAAGACTGCAAAATTATTCTGTATTTTGATAACCCAAGGAAAAAAGTCTTTCCTGTAAGATTAAAATCTCAAATTGTCTTTGAGATTCTTAATAAATAAAATATAATTCTTCCTTCCAATGAAGCATGCACATGCATTCTGTGTATTTTTTGCAACCAATTAGAAATAACCACAGTAGAATTTTCTTTCTATAATCAGTGTCACTTATCTATGTCTCTATGGTAGTATTATTGCAGGCTTGCTGAAAGGTTTTTGAAGGACTACTGTCAGATTTAGATTGTCCTGACGAACTTACCCTGGCAACACAGAAAAATGCACGTCAAGGAGGTTCAATTCACTGGACCTCTAGACTTTATTTCAAAGATACTAGTTTCAGTATTCAACGCTAACTCCTTTATTTCTAAAAGGAACCATAAATGGGAACATAGGAAAGAACCCCAGAGTATGTATTTAGTTTTTAGTATGTATTTATCTTCACTGCCTAATGATATGAAGTGGTCAGCAAATGCACCTGAAGAAATTAAAGCTTGGAATAGTTTAAAATGTAGCTGGCAGTGTACAGTTTATTAACTGTGGCTGGTCCTGTGATACGAAATGTATTGCAATTCCCTATGGGAATGCTGTATGTTGTCTGTGGATTCATTGACCAAGACACTACGTAACAAAGAGAAAATCTCAGCTCCTAACCAGGAAGGAGAAAGACCTGCAATTGTCTATAAGGTACACATCCTGTAGAATTTATTTGGGATGGAGATGCAATTGCTGAAATCTTGTGCCTGAATGTCTGTATTTGACCTAGAAAGTGGTTTTGGTTTTTCTTTCAGCTTAAGAAGTAATAACATTACAGTACTTTAAGAAAAACTTTCTTGACCTTACACAGGCTCTCACTAAACCTTTTTCTTGCTTAAATAATTAAACAGTGATGTGCCTCTTCAAAGCATCTCAGAAATTCATTACAAGATTCATTAGTGTTAACAGTGTCTAAAAAAATGTGGTATGAACACCAAAAGCGATCACAGCAGAATCTAGACCTAATTTGCTGTGGTCAGTTCTAGCTGTGGTACCTTGCTATGACTTGGGAGGTAACATTAAAGTTGAGGTCAAAACACGTGTTAGACAAGCAAGCTTCCTCCATGGGGCAGTGAAAATTTTGAATTTTTAGATAATGCAGCAACTGATGCTTGGCATAGTTTATAATGTAGCTGGCAGTGTATAGTTTATTAACTGTGGCTGGCCCTGTGATATGAAATGTATTGAAATTCCCTATAGGAGTGCTCTATGTTGTCTGTGGATTCACTGACACCAAGATACCACGTAACAAAGAAACAATCTCAGCTCCTAACCTGGAAGGAGAGAGACCTGCTATTGCCTACATGCAATATACCTCTGAAGAGATAATAAAAAATGTAAATGAATAGATTTCCAGCTGGAAAAAAGCATTAATCTTTAGGAGACTTGTGAGGAGTGGTGATTCTAGAATAATTATCCTATTATAATAATAGAGGCAATAAATTGAAGAAAGAATAGGTAAAGTATATGTAAAATTGAGAATACAAAAAACCCTCAAAAGAATTTTTGACAAGTAAAAAAAAAAAATCCAAACCTTCCCTCCCAATGTTTTTTTCTGATTAAAATACATCCTAATTACTGTATTTTTCTGCTATTCTGAATCAGTCTTCCCATTGCACCATTCCCCTTCTGTAAACAAAAGCAATGCAGTGGTAAGAGAATGTAAGTAACAATTCCATGAGTAAAATATGAGATCTTTCTTTGAAAGAAAGATATGGCCGAGTTGTCTTTGTACCCACTAGTGGAAATGGTGCAAAATTTTTAGAATTGGTTTTGCAGTTGTACCATTTTCTGGAGTTGTTTCTCAAGAGAGTCAAATTCTAAATTATTTCATTAGAATCCAGCGTAACTATTAAATCATCAGTCACTGAACGTTGAATGAAATCGTTGCTATTAGTATTAGTATCTCGAAGTTCAGATGAAATGAACAACCACTGGCAGATGAGTCAGTGTAAAATTCACCCCTCTGCATAAAGGTCTTTGTGAGTCTGTGTGTCCTTTAGCTCTTACTTCAGTTTTAATGCTTAATGGTACTGTGGTGAGCAGTAGTTTGACATGCGTTGCTGGGAAAGTCTCTGAAGCTGGGCAAATATTTTATCCCTCAGATTTGTAAAGGTGCTGTGTAACACTAGTGTCTTTCCACAATGCCAGATCTCTCAGACTTACTACATATCTCACAATAGTTGGTGTTTTCCTTGAAGTCCCGGCTTCTAAACCAGTCTTAAAAAATTGTTGGGTCCTAATGGTTACTGAAAGAAGTTTGAAAACATGACAGAATGTATGCCAAGTTTCATAAATGTGAAATCAAATAAAACCAGAAAAACAAAGCAAAAAGGCTTTAAGCTCTTGGCACCTGAGCGAAATCTTTCCAGACATTTGCAGGTCAGTCATGTAAAATTTCCGGGCTTGTAGGAGAGTTGTGTGCTGTGTGCATTTTCATCTTGTGTATTTCCCTTTTACTCTTCTCCTTGCCAGTACAACCCTAGCAGTTTTAGGGTCACCCTGCAATGATCTGGTACTGTGATTGGCATATTGTTTTAAGCAAGGCTTGGAATACTTAGAAATAAATGTGCAAACAAACAGGCTTCTATTTTTGATGCTACAATGTTCCTTGTTTTCACTATGAGGAGAATGGGATCTTCACGTTTGGTCATTTGAGTTAACAGCTCAATAACTGAGATTGTGCTATCTTTTCAGGACCAACTAAGTCTAACAATAAGAAAAAATATCCCCCAGTATTTGTACAGATTTTAAAATTCATTTGTTTCGTCATGTTGGCTTTTTATGCAAACACACTTTACAGAAACAGTATTCAAAGAAGAATACAATTTAAGTTCATGCTGGAGGAGACAGTGTTTGTAGAACACATCCTGGTTATAGGAACAATATTCAGGCAAACACTGAACAAAATCTAATATATGGCTAAGGTAACTAGTTTCACTGACTAAATTTTTGAATAATAGACATTAGCAATGGGAGTGAGCCACAAAAGTGGAACTGTTTGCAGAAATTATTCAGCAAATAGTTGTAATGAATAATAAATATAAGAAAATTGTGATCCACTCATAGGTATTTCATTAGTAAGTGAAAAAGACAAAATTGTCAACTGAAATACAAATGGCAAGTAAATTGTTAATAATTTCCACAAATTTGCTGTTGAGAGATCATGTGCTGACTTCAAAGTGACTCAGAGTAGGTATGTAATTTCTTCTCGCTGGTTTTGTGTTATTATGACATGACAGATTCTGAGTTCAAAATACAGATACTGCTTACAGAAGTAATAAACCCTAGTAAGTCATCAATCTTAAGCATTATATTGCTCTACTAAAGGCAACCATATGTAAAGGCATTTATCTAACATACATGAATGAGTGTATTTGCCCTCAAACCTATAAAAGTGCTGGTTGACTGTGCTGGACTATTTATGTATCTGAAGGTAAGCATATCACCAAGTGTTTGCTGGATGCCAGGTTAGATCATAGACAGGTAGTTGAGACAGGCTGGCTAGTCACAACTAATGAACAGGAAGAGGGGAAGCCTGGGAAGTCCCACATAGCAGGATAATTAATTTCTGGTAGTATGCGTAGCTGCATGTTTCAGTGTGCTTTAACAACGTGGGCTTACATCTCCCATTTTCACAGAATCACAGAATGGTTGAGCTTGGAAGGGACCTCTCGTGGTCATTTGGTTCAACCTCCCTTGTCAAGCAGGGCTACCCAGAGCGGACTGCCCAGGACCATGTCCAGATGGCTTTTGGGTATCTCCAAGGATGGAGATTCTACTTCAAATATAGTTGGGCTTTCATGCCAGAGGGGTAAATGCTGCTACTGGACTACTATGCTGGTAACAGGGATCCTTGGTGGATCCCTAACCGTGCTAGGTGGTTGTATCCTACTTACATGCTGCAGAGGAAATACTGTGATATGTATTGGTTGAAGACCATTGCAGGGAACTCAGAAGTTTTGTGTTATAAGGAAAATTGCTTTAGGCCTTCTGGGCTTTTATTTAGTTATCTATAAATGCAGTGAGTACACTCTGTGTTGTAATGATTTTTGTGAGAAATAATTTTGGAAATTAGGAAGATATGTACTAGTACTTATTACATAAAACCACACTTTTAAGCAGAACAGTAAGAATTTCCATTATTTGAATCACACATAATGAATGTAAGCTCACTGAGGCAGAAATCTCATCTATCTGTTTATAATTTTTCCACTATCTTATGTAGCATCCTGATCAGGGTACCAGACCCAAATTAGGGCTTGAAAACCACTGCATATATATAACTAAACCCACTGTTCTTTCCATGACAATGTTTATCAGTAGAAATTATTTCCAAAATGTCTTACTGGAATAAACTACCCAGGAATTGGAGCTTTACAAAAATGAATAAAACCACATGCCTTTGGAAATTTACAGAATATTTAGTTTTTGCAAGAGTCTATAAATTTGTCTGTGCTTATCAACAACTGGCGGATTTTAGGGCTTTTCTCACAGTTTTATATCCAGTAAAGCAAAAATGCTGTTTTGAGAGGATATTCCCACATATCACAAGAACATATGCTGTTTTTACAAATGACTGTTACTTTCAGACCCTAGTTCGTACACTGTTGAGAATACAATGTGAGCGCTATTAACCATACATCTATATCACATTTAGAATGAAAAATGATAGTTTACCACATGTCCTTGAGAACTATTTTTTTCTCTGCTTCCAGAAACATTTATTCCATTCCAGTCTCCAAAAGGTTTTTTTGAAAGGTTTCCTTTTTTATGCTTTTTATTTTTTTATCTTCCCAATATTAAGATATAAATACTTTTGATTCCTAGACTAATGTGTTTCATGTCTCTACACTATTTAAGAAGGAAATAGGAGTATTACTTGAGATCTTATTGTACATTCTTCCTGCTGTTATGCCGGGGAGTGTAAGATTAGGGCTGGCTGAATTTGGCATTTGATAGGAAGGATGCACATTGTTATTAACAACTACATTCTATCCCTGAAAAACTGTTCAGTTATTTTTCATCTGTTGCAATGGACTGTGATCAAAATTCCTTACTTCTAATAGAAAAGATTGTGCATGAAAACATAGTACATGTAATGTTCATTACAAGACCAGGTTCTGCAATATACATTGGATATATGAACAGGCAACTGTAAACTCCTTGCTTTTAAATATATGTGACCAGGAAAATAAGGGCTTCAATTTAATGTATTTTTAACTAATTCTTGGAGCCACTGCAGTGTTAGTGAGCAGGAGAAGCAATCACCTCTTTTGACGACAACACACAACAAGATAAAAGCTTTGCAGGTCTGGGTAACAGAAACTGATGTCTGAAGTACCTGATAAGTTTTTTAAGTAATCTTGTTATTTAGATAACTGTTTCAATTCCTGCTTTCAGACAGTCATCCTTGCTTCTAAATAAATTGAACAATTTACTCACCTTTGTGGATCATAGTAAGCATCATTTTAGGCCAGGAGTAACACAGTTTCCAATATGGAAGATAAAAATGCCAAGTTATGTTGAATTGTAAAGTTATAGAAAACTCTATGATCTCTTCATTCTGGATATTGGTAAATACCTATGTTTCCATTATTAGGTCCCTGTAGGGAAGGCCCAGCTACCTAATTAGCAGTTAATTTCCAAGTGAAATGCTGATGCCAGTCCTAATGTTACCACTGACATTTAGCTGTTTATCCAATGAAACTGTAAGAATATGTGACGATTTTAATTTCCTAAATGGGCTTCCAGTGGCCTAACTCAACTTATATCTAGCCTGATGGACGATCTGAAAAACTTCTTTCATTTTGGAAATACTACACTTTGGGCACTTTTAACTGCAACATTGTGAGAATTAAGTTATTCAGGCTTATGCTTGGTAAACTGTTTGAAGAGATGGTAAATGCAACACCTGCATATTTCAGACTCTGCCAGTTTCTGTGTTTTTAGCCTCCAGCAAGCTGCCAGCTAAGTGAATAAATGTGCTGACTGAAAACCAGGCAGACTTTCAAGAGGCTGGTTCTCTTAGCTTCCACTGGAGATTTGCTTTTGAATTCTGCTATCAGTTTATTGAAATAATTCAGTTTTCTACATAATGGTTTGATTTTGACAAATTGGCAAATTCTCATGAAAAAAATATTTAAAATATTTGCGGTGCTCTTTATCTTTGTTTTCTTTGATGCACTTTTATGGGAGAGCATGGTTGTGGTAGTCCTGCATCCCACTTCCTCTGCTGTATGCCTCTACTGTGCATACATGTAGTTCTTGTTTTCATCAGTGCACACCTGAAAAGACCCTTTAAAAAAACCCTAATTGTCAGAAATGGTGTATGAATATTTACAGGTTTACAGTTTCTGCCTGAAAAGTATAATATTGACAATCCAGCTAAGGTGTCAATTGGATGAATAAGATATGGGGAAGTCATTGACATGTTTTCAAGGTTCTATTCAAAGGAAAATGATGTGACAGATTCATACGACATTTAATGTTATAGCGATGGTTTTATATATTTGATGATTTAATAACATATCTAACAGAAGTTCTTGCAAACATTTTTTGTTCTAACATAATCACTTTCCAGTCTAGCTCTTCGTGTTCGTGAACGACTGCATTAGATTCCTAGCCAGAGAAGGGCTTGTCTTAATGTCTAGCCTTTAATTCTGAACCCTATACACAGGACGAGACAGGAGGATGAGGGTTTAGTTATCCTTTGTGAATAGTTTTGCAATGCAGACATGATCTCAAAAGGTTAGTGTTGTAAGATCGCATTGTTGCATCTCTCTGCTTTAATTTAAAGCGTTTCCGCTGGGAATGCAGCAGTCAGCTTTTCTCTTTTGATATTTACTTTATTTCCTCTGTGATTTAAACCTGCTAACATGTCATTTTTCTCATCTCTTTAGAAACTTCACTGATGGGTTTTTTTCCCTTTCACTAAAACTTCTTGTTTCTAGGATTTTTTTTTCTCTTGTATAGGTTGGCATGTTTCTAGTGATCATCTTGAAAGATTCATTGCTTCTTTACTCATTAAAATCTCCTCAAGGTTTAAGTGCAAGACTGACTTGTCACAGTTCTGTGTGCTGAAAGAATCATCAGTGCTGGAAGAACAGTCACTGTCAACTCCCAGATTTCTTTAATACTTATCTTGAGAATGTTAGATAAATGAGAGACATTATAGTCACAGTAAATAATACAGTAGCAGCAAAATAACAAAATTATGTATAGATCTTTTTTGTATAGGAATGTTAAGCTACAGTATTATCTTTTCAGCTTGCCTTGGGAGACATTATGAGCTATTCTGAGATTCCTATAAAAGAGTTAAAATGATAATGTTAACCAAAAGGTGTACTTTGAATACTGTACTACCTTAAATAGTGCTACACGCACTGGTTGTGGTTTAAAATGGGTTTGGTTGGTGCATTGCACTTGCTGAGAGTTACTCAGTGTATAGGAGTTGGCTCATGATACAATTTTTTTTGGTCTTACTTTGCCTATGTTGTCTAATTTGCATTCTTTTCAAACTGACATCTCTCCATTCTGCTGTTTCAAATTACATTAAAAAGTTCCAGTTCATAAGGAAGTGCTGACAGAAGTGTAGGTAACCAAACTGCTGAGTTCTGGATGCTTTTGCCTTCTGGCTGAGTGACTTTAATGTCCTTATGTTGATTACTGTTTGGTACTGAGAAGGAAAATAGGTTAAACAAGTACTGCCATGGCTAGGGGAAGTTAATATAAGTACTAGTTTTGTTGTGCTGCTGCTGTTGTGCTCTTTTACTGGCTGCATGTGCTAATTCCACACCTAGTTTTTATGTTTCCTTTAGGCATCACAGTCAGTGTTTCTTCTCCCATTATGAGTGTGTTTCCTACAAGGCATTTGGGCAGATCTGTGTCCTGATTTTCTCAACCTTCTGGACTGGATGTTTTCTCTCTGAAACGGCATTATGAGCTTACATCCTCTACACTCAGAAAGGGGACATGTAGAAAAACTGTTCTGGACATGCAGAAGTGCCCAAGAGATCACTTGGGCTGTGAGGTCACCACTGCTTCAACTAGCAGTCTGCCGGTCAAGTAAAAAAAATATCAGTGGAGAGAGGTTACTGGTACACCTTATCAGTCACCAATCTTGGAAGGAATTTGGGGATGCTGTTACATGATTGTTGATACCATTTTACTGCTAGGCAATGCAAGCACCTTTTTATTATGAACATCATCAAAGTGAGAATCCCTGTTCTGCCTTAGCCCTACAAATTTAGCAGGCTGTGTCCGATTCCCCTCTTCTCACAGCTGAAGTGAAGGCTCCAAGGCTGTGGAGATGAGCCTTTCCTCTGTGGTTCTTGCTGAAACAATAATAATAATTAAAAAAAAAACCACACTTTTTTTTTAATCTCAACACCTCTCTATCCATCAAAACAGCTTTATTCATCAAGCAGGTTGTTAAAATAATTAACACCAATTCACTGTGGGCTCTGCCTCTCCTATAGTTTTTGCCACCCCCACTTCGAGGTCCTTGCCTTATTTATTATTGGTTAAATAATTAAAACTGCCTGTACCAAAATACTTTGTTGCTGCAAACAGCTACATGCCACAGTGATGGATTGGCAAACAAATGTTTTCAATCATGTACTTATAATTTTAAAAAATACAAATGGGCATTAAATGAATAGCCCCAAGTTAAAGGATTGTACAGTCAAAGGTCATAATAATTGTGGTGCTGTGAGTACTTCTCAAAAGGTTAACTCATCCATTTTAACTTCAGTGGCATTTTGGTGGCCTTTTAGAGAAGCAAGGAGGTCTTTACCAGTGCAACATTAAAATACACTTGACATGGATTTTAGAATATTTTGGAAAATGATGATGGAGGAGATTATATATTCAGATTTCCACATAATTTAACAGCAGTATCCCTTCATATTTCTGAAATTCATTGGACTTTATTGGTAAGCTTTTTGTAGAAAAGGGAGAAACTATAATTTTCATGATTGCAACTTGAAATGTATTTTCCAGTCAGCGTCAGGCCTTGTGTTCCTTGGGAAACAGGATTTGGTCCAGCAGACACTAAGTCCTTTCAAACTATGAAATATCATTAACTGGTTGCTCACCTTGGGCCCCCATGATCCTTAAGAAAACTACTGAGATTTAATTTTTAAAATAAAGCCACATGAGTTACTGTAGTTAATTTCAAGCTGGGTCATTACAAACTATTATAGATGCTTCTGTTTTGGCTTTTCAGAAGCAGCAGTTAAACTGTAAGCAAATTATCATACTGAACAATGTCTTCATCCTAAGAGATCTTAAAAAGTGTCTGTGTATATCTGTTTATAAAGAACAAACAAAGCAACAGGACCAAGGAAGGTCAAAAAGTCCTTTAAAAGTATATATGTTCTCCTTTCCAGTAAAACAGTTGAATTAGGCTTCTACAGTCACACAAGTCCTGGTCTGGACTGTAGGCAGGAACAAAGAATTTTTATTGTTAAGATTTAAAGAATTATAGCAGCCGTGTTGACACATTTCCCCAATACTGACATTTTGTTAAAAGATACTGCACCCAGCTGCAGAGATCTCAATTAGGAGAAGAAGACAGAAAAGAAGTGAGACCAACAGTTTTCTGAGGTCACAGAATTTCTTGTAATCTCACTGTTGTCTTGAATGATTTTTAGAAGACCTTTCTAAGCCCTCTTTCCGAGCTATCCTCATTATTTGTGTAATTCCAGTTGTGGTCTGCCTTAAATGTTGCTGATACTGCAAGGCTTGGAAAGGATTAGCACTGATTACACATTAAATACAGTATGCATGTCATAATATCAGTGACAAATAAATTTCAATGCTTGCTGAGACATTTTAATTAGAATTTTGTGTATCATTAAGAACATCTTTGCTTTTGCTCTTTATTTTTGTAGCTGATATTATCTCTGCCTCACATGTCACCAGGGACCCAAAATTTGACTCCTTTTCCTGGATAAATGTTGCACTTTTTTTTAGGGCACTTTCTGAAAGGCTGTTCATTCTCTCCTTCGATGAGTGCTGTAACTACACTGCATGGCAGAAAAAGGCAGTGAGTACCAGCAGCCTGTATAAATCTCTCCATCTCTCCATCAAAAAATTCACCTCTCTCCATCATATTTGAAAAGTCGTGGCGGTCTGGCGAAGTTCCCGATGACTGGAAAAGGGGAAACATAACCCCCATCTTTAAAAAGGGGAAAAAAGAGGACCCGGGAAACTACAGGCCAGTCAGTCTCACCTCTGTGCCTGGCAAGGTCATGGAGCAGATCCTCCTAGAAGCCATGCTGAGGCACATGGAGAATGCGGAGGTGATTGGTGACAGCCAGCATGGCTTCACCAAGGGCAGATCGTGCCTGACTAACTTGGTGGCCTTCTACGATGGGGTCACGACCCTGGTGGATAGAGGACAGGCAGTCGATGTCCTTTACATGGACTTGTGTAAAGCCTTCG
>NW_010248012.1:0-11699 GCF_000690775.1 Eurypyga helias
AGATGCTAAACAGGACTGGACCCAGCACCAACCCCTTAGGAATCCCGCTAGCCACAGGCTTCCAGCTAGACTCTGCACCGCCGATCGCAACCCCCTGAGGTATGCCCTTCAGCCACTAATCCACCTCACTGTCCACCCATCCAACCCACACTTCCTAAGCTTACCTGTGAGGGTGTTATGGGAGACAATGTCCAAAGCCTTGCTGAAGCTGAGGTAGACAACATCCACTGCTCTCCCCTCATCCACCCAGCTAGTCATGCCATTGTAGAAGGGTAGCAGATTGGTCAAGCATTATTTCCCCTTGGTTAATCCATGTTGACTACTCCTGATAACCTTCTTTTTCTCCAGATGTTTGGAGATGATGTCCAGAATGAGCTGTTCCATCATCTTTCCAGGGATGGAGGTGAGGCTGACAGGTCTGTAGTTTCCTGGGTCCTCCTTCTTGCCCTTTTTGAAGAATAGCATGACACTGTTTTTTCTCCAGTCCTCAGGAACCTCTCCTGTTCTCTAGGATCTTTCAAAGATGGTGAAGAGTGGCTTAGCAATAACATCTGCCAGCTCACTCAGCACTTGTGGGTGCATCCCACCAGGGCCCATGGATTTATGGGTGTCAAGTTTGCCCAGATGATCTCTAACTTGCTCCTTCTCAACTAAGGGAGAGTCATCCTTACTCCAAACTATGTGTCTTACCTCCAGCATCTGGGATCCCTGAGGGACAGCCTGGGCAGTAAAGCTGGCATTCAGTACCTCTACCTTCTCTGTATCCTCTGTCACCAGGGCACCCTCCTCATTCAGCAGCAAGCCTACATTTTTCTGAGTGTTCCTTTTGCTGCTGATGTACTTGTAGAAGCCCTTTTTGTCCTTAATGTCCCTTGTCAAATTTAATTCTAAGTGGGCCTTAGCCTTCCTCATTGCATCCCTGCATACTCTGACAGTGTTCCTGTATACTTCTCAAGTGACTATTCCCTTTTTCCACATTCTGTAAGCTTCCTTCTTTCACCTGAATTTTTCCTGAAGCTCCCTGCTCATCCATGCAGGTTGCCTGCCTCCTCTGCCTGATTTCATACTTGTAGGGATGCACCGCTCTTGAGCTTGGAGGAAGTGACACTTGAATATTAGGCAGCTTGCTTGGGTGCCTCCTACCTTCTAGAGTCCTAACCCATGGGACTCCTCCAAGTAGGTCTTTGAAGAGGCAAAAATTCATTCTTCTGAAGTCCAGGGTTCTAATCCTACTTATTACCTACTTATTTCTCACCCATAAGCTCTTGACTCGTTCTTCATCCACCCCTGCGCAGAGCTCTATGTCCTGCAGTTGCTCTCTTACAAAAAGATGACCTCGTCTCACTGGTCTGTCTTTTCTGAAAAGCATGTGGCCATCCATGAGCTTTCCCACCATGTCTCTGTAATTGCAATGAGATCATGGCCCCGCGACTGTGCACAGATTTCCAGTTCTTCCTCTTTATTCCCCAGGCTGCATGCCTTTTCATTTTAGAGAGGGGATTGGGCACGTTGATTTCCCTGGAAGGGACTATCCAAAGGAGCCGAGAACAGACGCTATGTTTGAGAGGGCTAGGAAAAGAACTAGTGGACAGGAGGAAGGAGAAGGAAATTGTTGAAAACTGTTACATCAA
Organism: Eurypyga helias; assembly: GCF_000690775.1. Lineage (NCBI taxonomy): Eukaryota > Metazoa > Chordata > Aves > Eurypygiformes > Eurypygidae > Eurypyga > Eurypyga helias. Next base: position 1,632 of record NW_010248012.1, read on the forward strand.
TAAGACTGCAGTAACATATTTTTAGGATGAAGTAGGCTGAAAGAACTATGCCCTGGAACCTCCGTAGTGCTAGAGTTTGTCTAGGACAGCAGATGAAGGCAAAATTCAGGATTTGAGTAGTCATTGGAGAGTCACCGTGGTTTGAATAATAATCTGGACTTTTGCTCTAGAAAAATAGTATTGCAAGACTTTAAGGTTCCATTTATGAACCAAACCTAGAGATGATCATCTTGTTTTAAACTTATTACACCAAAACCACTAGAGCACTAGACTAATAAAGGCATCTTGAATGTAGTAAACAGAAATATTTGGTAAGTATGACAAAAATTTGTAACTAAGCTTATTTCAGAGTCTACTGATTTGTTTAAATCAAAGAAGTTTCTTGGCATAGTAATAAATCCAGTACAAAATCATATCCATAGGACACTGAAGTTTTCAAATCAGGTTATTGCTAGAGGCATGTAGAAAAATGCAGAGTCAGTAGAATCTTAGCAGCATAACTTAATGGAAAAATGCATAATTTCATCAGAAATAAAAGAGAATTAAACTTTTTGGAGTGTTTTAAGATTATGCTTCCACCCCACCCACCCCCTTTTCTTTTTTTTTTTTCTCTCCTCCACATTCTTACAACAACCTGTAGGCAATTAAAAAAAAAAAAAAAGGAAAAAAAAACCCCAAACCAACCAAAATACCCCAACAAAAACTAAGATTTTAAGTGAACCTTCCCTGTTCCCTAAAGTCAGTGTATTTTAAATGTAAAAGCTCACTTATTTAGTGAAGTGATCTTAATAAACAAACTAACCATCAAAAAATTATTTAAAACATCAGGTACATCTGAGAACCTTCCTCAATATAGCAAAGTTATATCCTGCCTACTGTCATGAATGATCACAGTATCTGTATCACCTGGATGTCTTTCTTTCATCTTCCTTCTAACAAGGATGAAGAAAAAGTGTGATTCCTTAGCCTTATGGAAGGCTGTATCTGTATATGAGAAAGATACATTAGGCAGCTTTATAAAAGAGGGTGATGAAAACATCACCTTAGTGTTTCTTACTGTACTGTAATTTGCAAGAGGTGGATAAGCGAGAGCTAAATGGGAGCCAAGTCCCATTTCCTACACTGCAGGGAAGTTTGCAGGCAGCATGAGATAAATTGCTCTAGTCATAGGTCATCTTTAATGTTTATAGAGCACTTTGCTTATGAATTAGCCCGGAGCAAGTCATGAACGTTATAAACAAATTACACTAACATTACATAGTGGCTTGTACTTGCCAAAAATACCAATAAAAGGAATTCAGAATGCAAATGATACATACTGCACTTTCTTGGCTAAATAAGAGTTTTGCTTTCCTAGACTGAAAAATTTCTTTGTAAACACATAACTGACCTAAATTTAATCATTTCCTACCATCTCAAATAGGACTTAGTATTAGTTCAAAAAAAGTCCTTGGCACCTGGCCAAGAGTCACTGTTTCTTTCCTTCCTACCCTTCAGAAGATTGCTGTGTAGTTTAATCCCTAGAAGCAAACTTTGGATTACTAGTGTTCTTTCAACACCCTGTTCATTCACGTTGGAATTGTTGGCTAGTTACAAAAAAATCCTCCTGGTTGGTTGGTTGGTTTTGTGGGTTTTTTTTGTTATGCTCCCCACCACGACCCCCTAGATTTCTTATTCCACCATTTCATCATTCAGACTTCCTTCACTTCCAACTAAAACTGCTATGCGTTATTGAGAGATCACTGTCACATGAAAATTGATTGTTAGAACTATCATCAGAGAATGAAGTTTTGAATCAAAATCATGTAATGGCCAACACACTTCCATAGTTCAGTGTGCAATCATACAACAGAAGGGAAAACCAGAGTTTCAAATGTCCTCCTATGATAAGACTCCTGTCCGATGTACAAACTCCATGTCTCAGACTTTATATTATATTAAGGTAATATTAAATACCCTTCTCCAAAAAGGATGAAAATCAGTTTTAACAGATTTTGGTCAATTGTAATGCTTTGAGCCTATTCTTGCTTAGGAAGAAAAAAAATTAAAAGCTAGGGACAGAGGGAAGGAAAAAATAGGCAGTTTCTGTTGCCGCTCTTAGCTATAAAAATACAGAACATGCATTTCAAGTTCTGGATAACTTAACAATTAAATTGTGGAATCATTTTACCTATTTCATTATGGAAGTTTTTGTGTTGTTATACACTGTAACAAAAGCATTTTGCATAGCATTTCCATGTTCCTGGCCAATCAGAATTCAGTCATTTACAGAAATGTTGTTTATTTATTTTCCCAGCATTTCTGTTTCACAACTGATATATACTGCTTCCCTTAAAATCGTCCACATCCAAGAGAGCAATGAGGAAGGTCAGAGATGGGGGATAGAACTTCATCCAAAACTGCCTGTGTTTGTAACTCATCTGCTTGCTCTGCACTCTCCCGTAAGTTTTTATCCATACGAGTACAGAACTGAAACTGTTATTTAAAAAAAAAAAAAAAAGCAAAACTGGTTGGTGCACATCAAATATTTTAAGGTATTACTATCTTAAATTGTTATTTCCTTATGGAAAACCTGTCTCTCCATTAGCAGAAAACAAAAATAATCAAACAAAAAAGCTCCTCTGTCTTCTTAATGTTAGATAACACTCAGCACAGTCCAAGCAAAAGAAAATAACTGTTTCTAAAAATTTCCCATGTGATGAAGAAGTTTATTCAATATCTGCTGTTATATTTTCATCATAATATTTCAGTGAAATGCAGGAGCTACTCTGTTAGGAGATAGACTCTTCACCAAGTGCAGCAGTGTTTTTATCATATTAAAATTAGAGGATATGGACAGATTAAAAAAAAAACCACACAGAAGAAGTCTAGTGTTAATGTAAAAAAAAAAAAAGCTAAAATATACATTGTTCAAAGCAACTCCTGTTATTTCAGGTATCTGACTTTCTGATTGCTCAGAATAAAACAAACAAAACAAAAAATTGTTTTCCCACTTCCCAAATAAAGCACAAATAGTTCTGGGATTATTTTGCTAGTTAGCATTACTCACAAAAATGAAACCTCTCACAATTAATACAGTGAGTCTATCTGGAGATTACACTCCTCCAAAATACCAATTAGTTGTAACACATAGCAATGCCAAGAGCAACATATTGTCTGATTTTAAAAGATTTAGACCCTATCAACATGCTTACCCTATGCTATTAAATATTACTTCTCCACACACATTCAGAGGAAGAAAAGATACAGAAATTCCTTAAAAAAATATCAACAACTGAGAAAAAAAAATATTTCTAAACCCTACCTGAAATTAATAATTTGCACTTGTCGTGAGGGCTTGTCCTGCTAGTATGGCCACTAACAAAACTATCTGAAGGACATATTACCTAAAGAAACATCTCCAGCAAGAAAATAAAGTGATCCAAGGTCAACCCACAGGTGGCGGATCAACATAAGGGGCAAAACACATGGAGGGAGGGAAACAAGCCTGTTTCTGAAGAACAATTTATAGTCAACAAAAGTTAGTGAAATACATTGAAAATGGTAGCTAAATTCTATAGACAACAGGAGCAGTTTTGAAAAGCTCCAATCATTACTTAACCAAATTGCACTAGAAGCTTCCCCACTAAAATATATTCCCATCCTTGGGGAAAAATGCTAAACTCCAAATTTGTGATTACTTTAATGCAGACTACAAGAGTAATCCCTAAAACCAATGCTAACTCAAGTATGTACTTTCTCCACTTCTTCAGATGCCTATAGCAACAAAAGCATACGGTTAGCAGGCCCTATGAAAGCGTTCAAAAAAACAGATTTATGCAATGAATGTAAAAATAAATATGCAAGCATTCACTAAATCAACATAAGATAATGTAAAAGCAGAGTTAAAAAAAATGCTGTCTTTGTACAAGGCAACAAATACACAAACATACTAAAAACAGAGCAGAAGCCTTTTGTTTCTATTTCCTATGTTTCTTAAACATTTTGAGAGTGTAGTACAAAGTTCTCCTGAGCAGTTTTCTCTGTGATTTCTTCTCGAAACCACAAAGGAACTCCTACTGGTTTTAAACCCCTCTCTAGTTCCTGATCGAATTTTTTTATTCCCATAGAGTAAAATAATTCTTAGTGGTAACTATTCTAAGTGATTCATAAATTATTCAAAACTCCCTTTATCAAAATTTGAATTTCAAATATTAAAATACTCCTCCCCCCAAAAAAAGAAAAAAACAACCACACACAACCCAGCAGTTAACATCTAATGTATACACAAAATAGTTCCTTAGATGTGACAGACAAAGTTTAAAGAGCCTTATGACCTGAGTCACAGGAGGCAAAGGCAGGTACTGGAAGAATGGAGAACCGTTCCATGGTAAGAGAGGATGAGGGTTGGGAACACCTAAGGAACCTGAAGGTGCACAGGTCCATGGGACCTTATGAAATACATCTGCAGATCCTGAAAGAACTAGCAGAGGAGGTTGCGAAACCTCTATCCATCATATTCGAGAAGTCGCAGTGGCCTGGTGACGTCCCCACTGAATGGAAAAGAGGAAACATAACCCCCATCTTTAAAAAGGGAAAAATGAAGATCTGAGGAACCACAGGCCAGTCAGTCTCACCTCTGACTGGCAAGATCATGGAGCAGATCATCCTGGAAACCATGCTAATGCACATGGAAAATGAGGAGGTGATTGGTGAAAGCCAACATGGCTTCACCAAGGGCAGATAGTGCCTGACGAATTTGGTGGCCTTTTACAATGGGGTCATGGCCTTGCTGGATAACAGAGGAGCAACTGATATCATCTACCTGGACTTGTGCAAAGATTTCAACATTGTCCTGCACAACTTTTTTTGTCTCTAAATTGGAGAGGCATGGATTTGACAGATGACCACTCAGTGGATAAAGAACTGGCTTGATGGTCGCACTCAAAGAGTTGTGGTCACTGCCTCAATGTCTGAGTGGAGATCGGTGACAAGTGGCGTTCCTCAGGGGTCGGTGTTGGGACCGGTGCTGTTTAACATCTTCGTTAGTGACATGGATGGTGGCATCGAGTGCACCCTCAGCAAGTTTGCTGACGACACCAAGCTGTGTGGCGCGGTGACATGCTGGAGGGAAGGGATGCCATCCAGAGGGACCTGGACAGGCTGGAGAGGTGGGACCGTGCCAACCTCATGGAGTTCAACAAGGCCAAGTGCAAGGTCCTGCACCCAGTGGGGGCAATCCCAAATACAAGGACAGGCTGGGTGGAGAGTGGATGGAGAGCAGCCCTGAGGAGAAGGACTTGGGGGTACTGGTGGATGAAAAGCTGGATATGAGCCGGCCGTGTGCGCTGGCAGCCCGGAAAGCCAACCGTGCCAGCAGGGCGAGGGAGGGGATTCTCCCCCTGTACTCTGGAGTACTGCATCCGCTTCTAGGGCCCCCAACATAAGACGTGCACCTGCTGGAGCAAGTCCAGAGGAGAGCCACAAAGATGATCAGAGGGCTGGAGCACCTCTGCTATGAAGAATGAAACAAAATCCCTCAGCCACTGTGGCCCAGCCAGTACTGTGTAAGAGAGGAGCTCATTCCTGCCTGAAACCAGCACAACATGATTGAGTACTGCATCCGCTTCTAGGGCCCCCAACATAAGACGTGCACCTGCTGGAGCAAGTCCAGAGGAGAGCCACAAAGATGATCAGAGGGCTGGAGCACCTCTGCTATGAAGAATGAAACAAAATCCCTCAGCCACTGTGGCCCAGCCAGTACTGTGTAAGAGAGGAGCTCATTCCTGCCTGAAACCAGCACAACATGATTGCTTACAGATGTACTTTACTTCTATGAATTAGATTGCTAAATTGCTTCAGGTGTTCTTTTCTAAGTGTTTCAGACTAACAGTGAGGAAATCAGGTGATTTATCTATATAGGGTCTTTTGTATCCACTTTGCATAATGGTATTTTAAAATTAGAAGCCTAAAAGAAGCATTGATCATACCCTAAATAACAGTGCTCTAAGTTTCATGTGTAGCTCAGTAAGTGGGCTTTTAAGTCTTTAATTCTCTATTGGCCATGTCACAGTTTTACTATGTAAACCATGGGCTGATGCTAAAAAAGTAATCATCAGAAGAAGGACTTTCTCTGGTGTGATAAACTGTGATGTTCACACCTTTCCTGAATGAACATATCCATTGTCACAACCACAAGAGAACACGAACACATATGATGATATTAATTACAGCTTCTTTGCTGAAACCCCACATTCTTTCTTGTTCCCTCCCAAGTGCCTAATAGAGTAATTAGGAGTGCAGGAAAAGACAGTATGGAATTTAGTCTATCCAAGAATTGTTAATTGTTAAACAGGATAAAAAGCACCGTTGATACGAACTGCGTACTTGAAGAGAAGATCACCTGACAGTTATGGTGGCATTCATCGCTGCATGTAGAAAAAGCAGGATACAACAGCAGCATTAAATTATCTTTTTCCCCAGAAGAGTTCCATGAATAATTTTTTTGAATGGCCAAATTTTTCCAAACTTTTTGTTGTGCAGAAACAAAAATCATATGATACGTACTGGGGAAGTGGTTTAGTTCAAAGCATCTCTCAGGAAAAGGATTCATTTATGCAAGCTAAATAGTACGACAGAGAGAATTCAGTTCTTGAGGGATACAGTAATAGTTGTTCTTTTCCATTATGACTGAAAAAGTAGATGCATTATGTAGCTTTATAGCTTTATAAACAATAAACTTAATCTCTTCAGGACAGGAAACACAAAAATCATCCATTGTATGGTCTTTCTATTACTGTGAATAGGACATTTGTCTTAATCAAATAGAGGTGTGGAACTATGATGTTTTGTCTCTGGTACTTATTTAAGTAAAGGTTGTCCTTGCCTTTGTATTCAAAAGCAATTTCCACATCAAAATGAAATGGTTTATGGATAAACAACAATATCTATGTACCCTGAGAGCAATAAAACATGCACGTGATGAAAGATGGTTTTTCTTTTGCGCATGCTGACCTATTCATATGACTGTAAATACCTGTAAATCCTTTGTCATAGTTAAAAATATGTAACCACATAGCTTATTCATTGTAAAGCAACAGATAAAACCTAACTAAACAGATAATGCTATTTGCCACCTCTTTTTTAAGGAAGCCAAATATCAGGACATTTTAAGAACAGGAGCTTTATGTCAGTCTACTGAGAAATTAATATACAGACACAGAATCTCATGCTTCTATAGCAGTACATAAAGAACACAGTGATCTATGTTCTGCTTGTGATTTTGAGAAAGGAGGATGCAAACTGCAGCAAATTGGATCTTTTATTCAGCCTGATGTACAGCTGCTTGGATTTGAAATCTTTGTAACACCCTGCTTCATATAAAGAGGAAAAATGGTCTAGCCAAGGGTATTTTTCATGCTTCAGTTTTATATAGCTATTTAGACTGCTAAAAATCTAATATCCTTTTTGCCTAATATAGATATATTAGTTAGAAATGACAGTATGACTCTCCTTAAAAATAGACACATGACCTGTTTCTCCATTTTCTGCTTTCTTGGGGGATGGAAATTAATACATAGGCATTTTCTCCAGCAGTCACAGCACAAGGCTGTTTGAAAACTTTTAAATATAACTGATAATCAAGAACAGGAAAAAAATCTGCTAATGAAAAGAAAAACTTGAATCCAATAATGTTACTGTAATATTTATTTTGACCTTTGTAATGTCAAATGCAAATTTGTAAGGATCTGATAATGAAAGTGAGAAGGCTGGTGGTCTTTCCTGATGATGTCTCTTTCTCCTGGTGGTACATATCTCAAAACCATAGTGTGACCTATGAAAGTCCTGCTTTTGGTGTGCATTTTGGCCAGTATATAGATGCCTTCTCATATTTAGTCTCAGTCTAATCAACAAGCCTTTGAAGAGTTTAGTGACTTTTAACAATCAATATTGTCTTTAATACAAAGCGTCACCAACCCATCATCCCTCCTGTTTTTTGGAGCAAGTTTTATTCAGGTGAGAAGGAATTGCTTTCTCAATACATGTCAGAAACTTCATCTTTCCCTCTTTCTTGGCCTCAATACACATAAAATAGGATTTCAAACCCAGAAGAACATTTCTGACAAAACTCCAGCCTTTGAGGGGGTTTGTCCACAGAATTCTAATTATGTGATCTTAAAGCGATAAAAACACAACCTGAAGTGAAAAGCAGACCCAGAAAACAGTTTTCTTCCAGATATTCATGCACACTTTGGGGCAAGAGAAGAGACATGGAGAACTGGTTACATAATGCAGGAGCATTTGCGAGCATCCAGAAATAAGAGAAATAGTGAGAGAAACATAGAACAACAAAACCTAACATTTACAAAATCAGTCATATTCATTGACTAATGTAAACATTTATGAAGTAAAAAACCTCAACCAGCTAACTGGGAAGAGTTAGCTTTTTTGTGAAAAAGAAGTGGAATGGAAATTGAATGGAAATTTCTTTTAATGGAAATTTACCCAGAAATTCTAATAAAACAAAGTTACACATGCATCCTAGCGTGCCGAAAGAACTTCAGACAAAACTATCACTTTTTCAAAGAATTCTTAAGATTTCTCAGTGGGCAATCTGTTAGCTAACACTGCAGTGAAATAATCCACAGCATCACTTTTCAGACATGCTGGCTATGTGAGGGAATAGCAAAATGACCTAATTTCAAAGAATGAAAGCTACCTACATTAATAATACCAGTAATTTATGAAGGCCTGGAATTTCTCCTACTTGACACACACAGAGGTGCAAACCATAACATCCTACCCAACATCCAATGGGCTAGCTGAAGAATAGCATTAAGCCTATAGTAGCGAAACAACCCTAGGCCTTCGTTTAAGAAAACAGGGATGTGTTTAGGGCAGAACACTGCTGAAGGACACCTAAGAAAACCATAGTTTCACTCTGACTTTTGAAGAACAGAATGCTAAAAATCAAGCATAGTTGGTCTGCTCATGCTCTGGAAATAAAAACCCGAAGAAAAAAGAAAATGTAGTCAGGTATCTTTCCGATAAATGTTATTAAATGTGGATCCTGGCAATCAGAGTCCAAACCAGAAGCAGGGTTTGGATGCAAAAGAGTAAACTTTGTTGTGACAGGCTTCCCCGGTGGAAAGAGGGTGAATAACCCTGTGGGGTAGAGGATGCTTAAAGGGAGGAGAAGGGGATGAAGGGAAAGGAATGCATGGTGGCAATAAAGAGTAGATAGAGAAGGAGTATTGCTACCAAACATCCAGTCATGTCCCACTGCTCCCACGGCAATTTGGTGGTGACCCTGTCCTAGGCGCCGGCCCCAGCGCTCAGCCTCCTTCCCCACTGTATAGGACTGGTGTCACACTGTGCCACTAGGCCACAGCGGTCCTGCTGGGGAGGGGTGCGAGTGTGAAGCCAATCACAGACCCAGGTGATGTCCTTCTTGTCCTGGGCCCAACAACGCCAAGCCCCTGGCATCGCCCACCTCAACCCCCCAAGGCTAAAACCAAGACACAGCATGAAACCACCAACGGCTCTTCCTCACTGCCTCCTAGTTTCAAATCTGCTGCTGGCTCCCGAGCTCAGTCAGCAGTGACTCACTTTACCAGGCCACAGTGTTCAAAACACGGTGGTTCTATCGACGTCCTGCCACAAGGTGTTTTAGGGAAGGATTCAAAATTAATAATGATGCTATCTGGTAAGATAACATCAAGGAGTAACATTTTATAATAAAATATTCAGAGAACAGGTATTTAAACCAAAAAATGAGTTCATAACAAAAAATGTTAGTACTTTAATCACAGTGAGACCTGCGTTTCATACTCTCTATTACCTGTAGATGTTCTTTCCTGTTTCAGCTTCTGGTATCTCACAAGCTTGCATATCTCTTTTTAAAGAATTAATAGAAGTGATATTTACTTTTAGGGTAAATGTGTGTTCATTTTTCCACTGCAGCAATGTCCATTTTCCTGTGATGTATTATGTATTTCTTCATACTAGTGGTGTATTTTGACTAAGATCCATGCACTTTGCCTGCATTTGAAACCAACTCAGGGATGTCAACCACTGCAATTCTTTCAT
>NW_010248012.1:11732-17973 GCF_000690775.1 Eurypyga helias
AGATTCTATGCAATCTTTTGTGGATGCTGATTTTGCAATTTTAGTATTGTTATATTCTTATGCAGTCTCTTTATCATATTGAAAGTGTCATAGTGTTTTTAGTTAACCGTATATTTCATTCCATGCTGGATGATGTTCTTCACTGAAATTCAGCTTCGAGATTTTAAAGTAACCCTAGATCAGTTCAAACATCACTGAAGTCAACAGGGAGGTTCCTGCTTGTTCCAGTGAGTTTTGTTTCAGGCTGTTCACTTGCCCAAATACCCTTCATTCATTGTACAAGCAAATGAGAAAAGACACAGGAGTATTTCTAGCTAGAAAGAGATTAAGCTGAAAAATCTGCTGCATTCAGTTACAGAGTTTATTGATTCCTGTAAACAGGATTGAGCTTCAGATTCAACCTTAGAGAGCAGTTGTTTCATACAAAAATAAACAGGAACATATTTCATTAAATCAATCTCAAAACAGACAGGTATTCAGCTCTGGGGCCTCCAACATCAGAAGGACATGGACCTGTTGGAGCGAATCCAGAGCATGGCCACAATGATACTCCGAGGGCTGGAGCCCCTCTGCCATGGGGACAGGCTGGGAGAGTTGGGGTGTTCAGCCTGGAGAAGGGAAGGCTCCGGGGAGACCTTATAGCACCTTCCAGTGCCTGAAGTGGGTCTACAATAAAGATGGAGGGCGACTTTTTACAAGGTGAGGTAGTGATGGAACAAGGGGTAACTGTTTTAAGCTGAAAGAGGGGAGATTTAGATTAGATATCAGGAAGAAGTTCTTCCCGCAGAGGGTGGGGAGGCACTGGAACAGGTTGCCCAGAGAAGCTGTGGATGCCCCATCCCTGGAAGTGTCCAAGGCCAGGCTGGATGAGGCTTGGAGCAACCTGGTCTAGTGGAAGGTGTCCCTGCCCATGGCAGGGTGGTTGGAACTGGATGGTCTTTAAGGTCCCTGCCAACCCAAGCCATTTATGATTATGACATTTTCTTATCACTTCACTGTATATACATAGTCAGGACCTACAACTTCCTCAGGAAATCTCAGATTTACTTAAAAGGCAATGTATTTTTTTTTCACTGTTTATGATACAAGCACACTTCCCTGTAATTCTGATGGAGAATCCAAGCACTTGAAAAATGTGGACTACACTTCATTAACACCGTACTATCATTGTTTTACCTACTGAACTTTATTACATTCAACTATTTTGAAGACACCTGGAAAACTATTTAAAGATATATTTTTGTTAATCTAGTGGGTTGTTTTTTTTTTTACATGACTGTTTTACCTATAGCTCTAGCAGCAACCTGATTGATGACTGATCAAGAATGTAATCTTGATTGAATAACATTTGCATGTTATCCGGTCCTTCGATATGTGATGGCCTGTTTTCTTTTGCTGAAATACTACGATAGCAATTTGTCAGAGCAAAGTGTTTTTGCAGTTTTAAGAAAATCTGTGTTCACCTTCATTGTCAAGAAGGGAGACAAAATTTCCACCCTGAAATAATGAACTTAATGTCTGCTTTCCTAAGATACTGCACACCCAGGTTAGGAAATTAAACGGTTAAAAGTTTTAGAACAAAAATCTTAGGTACACTGTGCACAAGCATAATTTTAGGGTAAGCAGTTAGCAATGTAGGCCCTCCTTCTACAAACTATTCCATCATTATCCCATAAAGATATGTTTTTTATGTTCCTTTACCTTTCAGGGCAAGCCTTAATAGCAAGAGTTTTTAAGACACATGCTTAAACAAACAGAAAGACATCTTATGTTTGTATCAGTCTTTTTTCATTGGATAATCATAGATTTTAACTACTTTCAGATATGTAAAGGTAAGTGAAAAATGCATGCATGCAATGTTATTTTAAAGGAATTATTTATTTTGCTAAGCTGTTCATGTATGGGTGTGCAGCAATAACGCTGGTGTGCTTTGAGCTGTTTTCTTTTAGAAGATTAAAACCAAAGAGTAAAAATGTACTCAAATTACCAACTGTGTATCTTCAAATTTTAATAGAGTAGATCTGTGAGACACAAATAAAAGATATCTGGGGACTACACCAGAGTCTCGCCCCTGTTAACATAAAACCAATGTACTGTTACTATGGCAACTAGCTTTGATTACAAGTGGAGGTAGTTGACATTTTTCCTCTCTCCATAATCTCCCTGTATAAGAAAAACACAGGAAAACACATATTTTCTGGGGTGTCCTGGTTTCAACTGGAATAGAGTTAATTTTTCTCCTAGTAGCTGGTATTGTGCTGTGCTTGGGGTTTAGCATGAGAAAAATGTGATAACATACTGACATTTTGGTTGTTGCTAAGTGGTGCTTATACTAAGTCAAGGACTTTTCAGCTTCCCTAGCTCTGCCAGCAAGGACATGCACAGTAAGATGTGAGGGAGCATAGCTGGGACAGCTGACCCAAACTGCCCAAAGTGATATTCCATACCATATGATGTCATGTTCAGTATAGGGGGGAGTTTGCTGGGGGCAACAACTACAGCTTGGGAACAGTCTGAGCCTCAGTCAGCAGGTGGTGAACAATTGTATTGTCCATCACCTGTTCCATTTCTTCTACTACTACAATATTAATATTAATAATAACTGTTATTTAATACTTAATAACTGAGTACTAGTAGGACTAATAATAATTTCTTTCCTTGCTGTCCTATCTCAACCTACGAGTTTTACCTTATTTTTTCTGATTATCCTCCCCATCCTGCTTGTGAGCAAGCAGCTGGGTGGTGGTTGGTTGTCAACTGGGGTTAAACCAGGCCACTGGAGTTAGTTTTGTTTCAAAACTCGTGGAGGAATTTTATCCATCACGCAGCATTTTTATCCCCAACTAGTAATGCAGGAAGTACAAAATGGCCACCTGCATGGATGGCAGGAAGCCACATGTTTTGAAGGTCTTTTATTCATTTGTATTAACTGTGAATTTCAACCTCTCTCTGGTGTTATTGCAAATCAGAGGATATAAACTAAATCTCTAAGCTTACATTAAGTTTTTCATCTCTTGTCCTTTAAAATCCTCCTTTATTATGGAATAGGTCACAACTCCTCCTTCCCCTCCCCACCTCTGTACTTCATGCGTGGGGCTAAATAACACTGAAATAGTTGATAAACACTTTCCTGCAACATACACACATGCACAGGCACCCCATCTCTCTATTCTTCCTTTCTTGGATGGAGTTAAATGCCCGATGAGTTATACTGGCATTATCATTATGAAAATTGGCTTATTGGCCTCTTAGCTAGAGCAGTAAGAATGACTTGTTTTATTATGGAAGTTACTAGTATGTAATTTATGAACTTCACTTACTTAAATGCATTCACATCCCAGAGACTAAGCTTGGCAAATGACATAAATTTTCACAGAAAACAGAAGACCCTGCAATATAGTGTTATTTTTGAACACAGTCACCTTTTGGTATTGAGTAAAACTGATTTTAAGTGTAAATGTTGGATTAGCACTTATACAATACAAGGGCTAATGAAGTTCAGCCCTGTATCTAGCATTTATACATTTCCTTAAAGTATCTTCATTGCTCAATAGAAAATGTCTTCTGGATGATGCAGGCTAAAGATTGGAAAAACAGTGGTTTAAGTTTTCATTAATAATAAAACACTTGAGTTAACTACTATGTTTTTCAGAACTTACATGTAATAAAAATAACAGTTTTCCAAGGAAAAACCTTCCCAACCTTAGCAATGTCACTGCCAAATGCAATTTAAAATTGTCTCTGTGAATAATATTTTTAAATTTGGTGTCAAATGCAAGAGTAGGGTTTTCTTTATTAACATTTCTATTAGCATTTAAGTATTTCAGATGCATAAGAATTCTGACTGTAAGACCTAATTCCTTTGTTCTCTGGTTGGTCCAGGATGCTAGACAGCTTAATATGAAGTTGTAATCTGCAAGGTTTTCTCCATTGTTTTTCATTTGGCAATTCTTTTTTTATAAGGGTCATAAAGGCAACAGTCTGTAAAATCTGTCTCAGGTTTTCATGCTCAGTTGTACTAATCTTGGTATCTTTTTCTTTTCATAAGAAGCTGGTGTCTTTCTTTTTTCAATTAGAATTCTCTGAATGATTCTTCATGATGGGGAAAGTCTTCATCTCTTCAAGGAATCTGATTCAGTTAACCTAAAGTGACCTCAATTTGGTATACAATAGAAATAATTTGTTTTCTTTACCTCTACCTTTTAACACAGTCATGCTTAGATGATCTTTTCTGGTAATGTCAGTAAGAACTTAAAAATAGGATTTAGGTAAAACATTATAGGAACAGAAAAGCTAATTGAAATTTCAATAAAAAATTAATTGCCACATCCCACTACAATAAAGAGGTCAGATCATCCTTTTATGCTCATAGTGCACATTGTCATAAATTAACTGATGCTGAAAAAGACCAGTAATGGTACCATTGATCTTGCATTAATTTGCAATTGGGAGGAAAGTAAAACAAAACATTTATTAACCCTGTTGTCATCATAGCACAATGAGCAAACCCAAGGGGATAAGAAATGGCCAGATGAATGCTATCAGATTCACACTATTTTGTATACGTTTATATAGTAATATGTAGTGGGATGCTTCTGATTATGAATTTCTATCGAAAAAGTATAAATTGCTCTTGAAAATTCCCTGGAAGTTTTCCCTGTACTTTCACAGCATCTAGACACAGCATGTTGGTTTCTTTCTTCCAGGCTGTCATTTCTGCCATTAAAGTACATTTGTTCACTGCAGAGGGTTCTTTTGGGAATATCTCCACACTGCTTCTTGTTTTTCCTGACCCAAACTATTCACAAACCCGTGGTAACTCCATGTCCTTGACACCCTCAGATCTTTTCCGTGTTTCCTCTCCACCAGCCTGGCACTGGTGGCTGCTGCTGTCAGGATTTCTGATGGACATTGATACATTTTGCTTACATATCTACTATAGTAGTGATGGAAATAAAGAATGATATGACTGAACTACTACTAATAGTCTAATTCTATTGCAACATGAATGTAAGACACTAGTGTCACTTTTCCCATAACTGGACCAGTTATCCTTTTATTCTGTGCTAATAATAGAGAGCTGTCTTTCATGCTTGCTTAATCTGCTTACAATACGTAGAGGAACAACTGTGTAATCAGCAATTTGTCACCCAATAATAGAACTTCTTCTGTATGTTTTACTTAATCACATCAAATTTGCTGATGGCAGATAAAGTTTTTATGAAAAAGGTTTTGTTAAGGTCTAAAATATTCCATTTATATAGGTTACATTTTGAATTAGCTTGTTGAATGTTTGGTTTTAAAATATGTGTTTTCTTTTTCATTGTATGTAAATTACTATGTAATGTTCCTCTAGACGTTTTTGTTCCATACTGTTAGAAAGCATTTAAAACTGCAGTATCTGTAATTGTTTCTTGCAGGGAATGTTTGAAAACACTGCCTAGTCACAGGTATCGTGCATGCATCATTGAGCAGCATTTCATCCCCTTGCACTAACTATTTCAATTTCCTTTTAGAATTATAAGGAACTGGCAAATATGAATCTCATGCACAAAAAACTTAATGTGAATCACTGAGGTAGCAGCAACTTGATCTGAATCATAGCTGCTTCTGGAAGTTACACTAAGCATCTGCTTATATTTGTAGTGACTTAGAAATTTTGCCTAAGTACCTTTAGAAGCTGGGCTGTGTCTAGACTGTGGTGTAAATAAAGGATGGCGTAGAAATATCCTCTTGAAACTTCTACTTTTTTTTTTTTTTTTGCATGCACGGATTTCTTAAGCCCAACAGAGTACTTTCAACCTCTATTATTTTGGGAGTCACCATTCGTGTGCCACATGGAAAATCACACATAGTCCCTGAAGCAAACAGAAAAGATCAGGGGTCAGAGAAAGGACTCATCTCAATAGCCAAGAAGAGCTAATTAAGAACAAATATTTCCTTTATTCTATTCAAAACAAGTCTTTGAAAAACCAAGTGCTGAACTAAATAGCATTGAACATTGAGTTAAATGGTATCAGAATCGCATCGTCATTCCCAGCCTGACATTCAAGACTGATTGAATCAACAGCTAATTGCCCACTATACCTACATCAGACTGGGAGGGCAGTGCTGCCTTTTGTGGGTAAGAAGTTTCCCAGAGCTAAATAGCAAAAGCAGAAGGATGGCTATTGGGATTAGCTAGTGTTTATCTAAATAACAAAGGGAATAACAAGGTGATTTTTGTGCAACCACTGGAAAC
>NW_010248012.1:18005-18275 GCF_000690775.1 Eurypyga helias
TTCCCTTCAACAAAACTTGCAGACAGACCTTTTCACCTCCATCTGCATTGAAAAGCAGCATGTAGTCCGGAAAAAGCAATGGGTCTTGCTGCATTCCTTCATGTTTAGGGAAAAAGTATTTAGAACTTTTTTTAAGGAAAAAAAGTTTGAATCAAACTCGATATTGGTTTCTCTTTCTAATTTAAACAAAGTGCAAATTTGGATAACATCAGTTATTTTAAGTGTTATTTTAAGCCCTCATATCTTCCACAGCTAATGAACCCATTTCAG
>NW_010248012.1:18462-22555 GCF_000690775.1 Eurypyga helias
ATTCCAAATTCAGAGAATCAGAGAAGCAATGAATAAACCATGTTGGGAAAGATAAAGAAGGTGAGGAAACTAGAAGGTATATGTTTCAAGACTTTATTTGATCATATCATTAAAGAATGTAAATCTGTTTATGATCACAGCATGATGTGAATCAAGAATGGCTTTAATAAAGTCACTGTTATACTACACTGTTTTGAATTTTTCTAAGGCAGAATTATGTCCTAAGCATTATATCTTCTAGGGCTATGGAAAAATTTTATCTCTGTTTTGATTTATCGCATGGTCAGGGATGGCTCGTGACTATCCGATTCTAAGCACTGTTACAAGGAATGTTATTCACCACTGCAGATGCAGTGAGATGATTCACTTTTCTTTTGATTGATCACATTTAGAAAGACAAGGAAGTTTAAAAACGTTTTATTTATACTTATTATACATTCTTCAGAACTGTCCCAGGCGTCAATACTTACCCTTAAAGAATAGGCATATAGTCACATTAAAGGCAAGGAGATGAAGTGAGAATATGAAATAGCTTTCCAGACCCTTTCTAATAAAAACCTACCATTTTTTGCAAGTATCTCTGCCAGTTCAATGGAAGAGTAGCATAATACACTACCAATTGAAATCAATGGTATTTTCGAACATGAACATTTTAATTATGCATTACAGAAATGTAGTCAATTTTGGAGGATCTTTATAGTTGTATCCTCAATTCAGAATTATGTCAACAGTTCCATATGTCATACCTTGATCAATTGAAGGGCACAGGAAGTCCTTATGTATGCATTACAATGATACAGTATCTGTAATAAAAATGCAGCACACAGCAATCTTCCTCAACGCTACTTGCATTATAGTTTGTCCTGTAGTATTAGAACTGATGGTACATACCTAGTGATACTGGCAGGCCTTGCCCTAAAAACACAGACTAACTGAACATAATGACCAAGAAATAAAACTATAAGCTGTCTGGAAGAGTCAATAGACTTCAGCAAATTTGCTGATGATACCAAACTGGGAGGTGCTCTTGATTGTCTTCAGGGACAAGACGACTTGCAGAGGGATCTAGATAGGCAGCATTGGGTAATGATTAATGGGATGAAATTTAACAAGTTCAAACGCCAGATTCTGCACCTAGGACAGAGCAATGCCAGGCACAGGTGTAAAGTGGGTGAGGAGTAGCTGGGGAGTGGCCCTGCAGAAAAGGATCTGGGGGTGCTGTTCAGCAGCAGGCTCGGTATGAGCCAGCAGTGTGCCCTGGCAGCCAAGGGGGCAAACTGCAGCCCGGGGTGCATCAAACACAGCGTGACCAGCCAGGCAGAAGAGGTGATCATCCTGCTGTATTCTGCGTTGGTGCAGACTCACCTGGAATACTGTGTGCGGTTCTGAACCCCATAATTCAAGAAGGATGTGAAAGTCCTTGATTGTGTCTGGAAGACAGCAACAAAGCTGGTTAAAGTTCTGGAAGGAATGCCCTATGAGGAACAGCTAAGGACTTTGGGTTTGCCCAGTTTGGAGAAAATGAGGCTGAGGGACGACCTCATTGCTCTCTACAGCTTCCTGAGGAGGGGCAGTGGAGAGGGAGGTGCTGATCTCTTCCTACTATCCAGTGATAGAACATGGAATGGTTCACAGCTGCACCAAGGAAGGTGTAGACTGGACATGAGGAAGCATTTCTTTACTGAGAAGGTGGTCAAACCCTGGAACAGGCTTCCCAGAGAGGTGATCGATGCCCCAAGTCTGTCACTGTTTAAGAGGCATTTGTCAATGCCCTTAACAACCTGCTTTAAACGTTCGTTAGCCCTGAATTGTTCAAGCTGTTGAACTAGAGGATTGTTGTAGGTCCCTTCCAACTGAAATACTCTGTTCTATTCTAAATACTTTTAAAAAGCTGTGCCTGCACTGAAATAATTTCCTTATTAGCACAGGACTTGGATTCACACAAAGAGACCCTGCAATCAGCAATGTTTTCCGCAGCCCCATAGTCTTTTCATCTCCACTCTGTTCAGTTCCCAGTTGCCAAACTGACATTATGTGAAGCACAAATGAGCTTTGACTATGTAATTTGCAGGTCCTTCCATAGCAAAGAGAAAACTTGTCACTGTGCAGGCAGAACTGGATGCATATTTAACATTAAAAGAGATGCAGGAGAGGTAATCTGCCACTCAAATCACCTTTCACTGTAACTGTGTAAGGCTCTGGAGCATAAACATGAGTTTGCCAGTTTGAATTTGAGTTGGCAGCCGCACAGCAGTGACAGAAAGCAGAATGACAGCGAAAGGTCAAGTGTGATGAGTAGATCTAGAAGGTGTCAGTTTAAAGGTGGTATTTAGCAATACCATCTGTAAATGGGACCAGATGAAGGGGCCTGAGGACAATCTGTAGGAGACAGAGGAAGGAGAATGAATCTCAGAGCTCTAATGGAAACTGAAAGTAGATAGAAGCTGAAGAGAAGCAGTGCTTTGATTATAAGAATAGAAAGGAAGTTAGCAGCTTATAAAATACTAGTCCAGATAAAAGAGAAAGGACTGACAGATTATAGTATTTCAGAGGAAGACTAAGGTTATGAGGCCTGAGAAATATTTCCAAAATTGTACTGCTATCTTCATGTGTACTGACACAATTTCTTAGGGAGAAAAATGAAGTCTGTTTAAAGAAAACTGAAAAATCATGATGGAATACAACTTTTCCAACTGCTCAGATAAATTATTATTTATACAGTGAAAAAACCCATCCAAAATACCCATCTTTGCATGGCCCTTTCCCTCCTCAGCTAAGACCAACTTGAAAAGGGCCAGCATACTGTGCATCAGATCCCTGATAACGTATGACATTTTACTAGCAACATTTAGCATGTGTAACCATGTACCAAGAATTTTCCAACTTTGGCCAGAGGCCAAGGAGGACAAAAGAGACATATGAAATCAAAGCCTGGCAAATTCATGTTGTTAGGAAATTATGTTCTGATTTAATAATAAATAAGCTCTCTATTCTTCTTAAAATTTCATCCTTAACATCTTTGGCATTGTAGAAGTTATTAAAACTTTTTAAGTATAAGGAAATATAGGGCACTACCCTGTAGAGCTGGTGTCATTTTGCTGCAAAGCTATTTAAATTTTTTTTTTTTAAACTTTATCCCATTGTCTTAGAGTGCTCTGCAAGAAGATCCTAGAAAATGTTTGCCTATTGGTCCTTGGCAGCCTTTTAAACCGTCAGGTTATTCATCCTGTAATGGATTAGAGCTATCTTGCATTTATTGTATTCTGGGTGGGTTGTTTTTTGGTTTTATGGTTTTTCTTTTTTCCTTTTTTTTTTTCTTTTTTCATTGTGGGACTCTGAGGAAAGGAGGAGAAGAATGAAAGATGTTAAGATAGTATTTGAATATATCAGAAAGGGTAATGCATGGCACAAAATAGGCTGGGGCAGTTATGGAAGAGCATTCACATGCAATTGTAACAGCGTTTTGGAACACAGTTCAAATACAAACCAAATTCTACCCAAAACACATGTTTTCTTGGCAGAAGAAGCAACATTATATACGAACGATGAGCCAGAGCATAAGGCATCACATAAACACAATTAATGACCCAGACTTGTATGGAAGTAATCCAAGATCCAATTTCATTAAGACCCAGAGTAAGGTGATAGAAAAGAAATATGACAGGAAATGTAATGGTACTGTTTGTATAGCTACGTGTTACTCATCATTACCAAAAGATTCAGAATGCACCTCCTGGGAATTGTCCCTTGTTGCCACAGATATAAATTTGAAAATATTAAAGATCATCCCACCTTCTAGACCTGATCTTGAGTGATTTATTAAGCATTATTCTGGAGAAGACAACCTTAAAAGACTCTCCTATTGAAAAGGCACTATGTAGGAAAGCACATATGCAAGAAGGGCACAACCTAAGAATTTGGGTGTACAGCTGCAAATACAAATCCCACAGATAAAGTCCAAACCAGACAGTTTTGACCAAACTTGTTCTATGTACAGATACTTATATTTCTCAGAAAAAAGGATAATCAAGCATACTTTAAGCTAATTGGCAAACTGCCACTTAAGAGTACCACAGGAAAACACATTGAGGGG
>NW_010248012.1:22588-40119 GCF_000690775.1 Eurypyga helias
CTTCACAAGAAGAATGAAGGCTGCTTCTAGTTTGACACTGATGGACATATTTGCAGTTATGTAGGAGGAGAAAGTGTCCTACTTACTCTCCTTTTCTGCTCTTCTTTCTTCCATCCCCCCAAGTTCTCCCCTCAAACCTGTTGCTACTAACTGTAGGCTGGCTTCAAATTCTTTGTATTCTGCAGCTCCTTGGGGGCTGGGTGGGGGGTGGCAGGGGTGGGGAGTGGACAGGAAATCAGGGAAGGAAAAAGGAATGGCATTCAGTCGTCACCAAACAAATAATATTTGGCAAAGCAAAGTTCTATCTCTGTTTCTTGTCCTGTTTTCTTCCATTACACTGTGCTTCATCCCTCTGGTTTGGTCCCTTTCACATGCTGCCTTCGTTTGGTTCCTCTCATTAGCTCTTAGGGTGGCACAGACTCCTGCTTCCTATTAAAGACACTCCTAGCCTTCTTTCTCGAAAAAAAGTGCTTCAAATAGCTATTCTCCTGGAGAATAATATGTTTTCTCTGTAACTTGGCACTGACTTTCACCTGATCATCCAGAAAACCGATGACATGACTGCATCTTTCAAAGCAATTTTGTCTGTCTTTTAGCCTAGAAGCTTCCCAGAGCTTCTATTCGTGTTTCATTTACCAGTAATCTGCTTATACTTAAATTAGGAATTATATGGAAGTTTTTAATTCCCACATGCTACAACATCTATAGGTAGGAGTATTTGCCAGTAAAACAAAAATGCATATGAAAAATGGCTACTTAGAAGTCAAAACTGAAATTTCTAGATTTAGAGATTGGTTTTGCTTTGCTCTATGCAAGTAGACAGCAGTAGCCACCAAACAGCACTGAACAGCACTGACTAAAGCACTGTGCTTTAGACTGGCCAGAGAAATTTTTTCCACTCATCATTTAAATATTTCTCAAGTGGAAGAAATCAGTATAACTGGCAATAACTTTTCAAATAAAACAATAATTAAATTTTTAAAAGTACTCTGTGTATGTTTATATATGTGTATATACAGATATATACAAGGGTACATAGGTAAGAGGCACCCAGATACACTAATTGTTCAGTTTTTACTTCTTAAATGCATAGAAGCAGCAGAGCCAGTAAGAGTTAATGCTGGTTTTGAGAGTTAATAAGGGAATTCAGTCAGCTGGTTCTGCAGTTACAGAAGGTGCTCACTCTCATCTAAAAGGCCCTTTCAAGAGCTGTTTGGAAAACACTTAAGGGTCTTCCATTTTAAGAAAAGTTGGGTTGATGGCATGTTTTCTGAAACTATCACTTTGATAAATAATGAAAAAAAAATTTTTTTAAATAATAAGAAATTTCAGAATTCAGATGTTTCTTCACAATGAAGTGTGTTTAATAAAGTAATAATTATTTTTGAGCTTTTTAAATAATAGTAACAGTTCTGAAAATATTCTAAAACAAAATAAAAAAGTTGAAATCCTCCCGAAAAAATTGCAAACTGTAAAAACATTTCAAATCAATTTGAAAAATAAAAATGTTTTAAAGCTTTCTCTTCATGACATAATCCAAGACAATGTCAGTCATGCCTTTTGCCATTCACTGGGGTATCACTTCTACAGGACAAAGGACAAGAAAACAAAAGTCATCTCTCAAATTTTTCAAATCCGAACCTCAGGTCACGCAGGCTGATGCTGTTGTGCACCTTAGGTGCCTTAGTGCTAACGCCTTAGCAGTGCTAAAGCTCCACTGCTTGGAACTCTGGAGCGTCTCTCCTCAGTGACTGTAGCAGTCACTTCTCAGCACCTGGGCAGCAGTGTTTTACCCTTGTGTTCCCAGGCTGTTGCCCTTGTGCTGTTGGCCCCTTGATCTTGCACGTGCAATACCTTGGTGGCCTTGCTGTGGAAGTTTTTGTGGGAAGGAAACACCATTGGTGGGACATTGCCCTTTTCCCCATTATCTTCTAGGGTTCTTTTGTTTGTATGAGAGAAAGCCAAACACAGTGTGGAACAAGGTAGATAACAAGAGCTGAAATACTTTACAATATCATCCAACCATACACGCATACAGGAATTTAACATATAAGCAGGATGCTGTGCTTGCACCTGGGTAACATTCTCCAATCACTGTTTACAGCCTCATAAGCATGAACAAGCTGTAGGGAGTTTGAGCATGTCCCAGTATAAAGCATATAGTACTAGGGAGAAAGCATGTCAAAAAAAATCACCTTCATCACTCATCACTATCATTGTTCCCACATGCTGTACTGGCAACTGCCCCCAGAGGCTGACCCCTGGATGGAGTTTGCCCTTTCTCTCTCTCTGCTTTGCATTAATCCTACCCCAAAACGACCTTTCACTGTTCCACCATATACTACCAGCCATAGATCCTACTAGTAAATCTTTTCTCATGTGAATCTGCTTCAATATCCTTTCTGCAAAAATACTATTGACAAATAGATACTATAGTATTGATTTGGTTTAGGTATTTCATTTTGAGTGTTTTTCTATCAGGCTAATTTGAAATAAGATGGCAATAATGGCAATGTGTCATCATTTCACTCTCTGCACATAAGTTGAATAGAAACTCAAGAATTTTCAATGAGATGCAGCTTCCAAGCAGTAGGAGGCTTCTTTAGCTGCCCCCTGCCACGACCTGCTAGCTGCCATAACAATAATTTTTATATGTTTCTGGTTTCCTTATTACAAAAGAAGCAGCTGAGGCTACCCTAAGGCACAAGCCTGCCTTTGAAGCAGCAATCCATGCTGGAGTCCATTCATCCATCCATACATACACACACACATATACTCTCCAGTACATTAGTGATTGCTGTTTTAAAAGCAAGATATAAAAAAAATCAGTTCCCGTTTCCCTAACAGGGTCTACTTTGTATAGTATTAAACAATATTTAATGATGAATTAACTTACCAGAAATTTCAATTTCAGGTGTGGGGTGAGAGGATCCTTTTTTTCTTTTACTGTCTAGCATTTTCCAGTTGGAGATGTCACTGTTGTAACATGTGTGCTCTGTGCAGCATGTGGCATGCCTAAAAATCTTCAGTTAACAGAAACGATAACATTTCGCAGCTGTTTAATTGATCTGATGCATTAATAATACAATGAGGTTTGGATTCCTTCTGGTGCCATGACATGACAAAAGTTAAGGTGCCAGTCAAGATAGCAGGAAGCAGACATGAATTCCCACTATACTCAGCATAGGCATGCTGATTACCCTACCTTCTTTGTCTGATTTTGCTGTGACTTTATAGACTTCTAACCGATACCCTGACATGCCCCAGCTTCCACAAACATCTCCAGACCTCTATGACACTTGCTGGGCGTAATATTGCCAGACTCTTAGGACCGTAACCACTGTTTATTTATTTTTTTTTATTATTATATCAGGGAGAGAGAGGAACTCATATGTAAGTCAGGGGTTTAGTCACTTCCTCTTAAAGAAAAAAAAAAAAAAAAAGAGAGAAGCTGTACCTGAAGTTGTCAAGAAAGCAAATGCAATAAAACCTTGTTTTCTGTGGTTCAGTTTCAATTCATTAGTCCAGGTTAGTTAGATCAGGATTAGAGAAGTCTCCCTTCTGGAAGTGCCAAACTTTCAAAAGAGGATTCAAATTTTACCATAAAATATTCACAAACTATGGTGTCTCGTTACTCTTTTTACATTTCCTCGAATTTATTTTCTTACTTTGCTTTTACATTAGCCTTACTACTTTCACACCTTGCATTCCCTTTCCTTAGTTTTTTAATCCTTTTAAAGACTTTTGTAATATCTTGTATGGATTTCTGAAGAAATACTGATGTGAGTTTTGATGCCATCTACTTGTTAGAGTAAGAAATGTATTAAACAATAAAGCATGAGTAGACAAGGGACCGAAAAAATATAAGAAAGGCTTATGTAGAGAGTTTCCAGGAAAACATATAGGTCTTAAAATGGCAGTGGCCTTTTTATAAGAGGAAGTCAGTATTTCCCTCATTTCCTTAATTTCTAGCATTTATATCTCTATCAAGTTTGTAATTTCTATAGGACTTTATAGATACCTACATAGTAAAGAAAATTTATTCCTGCTTCAAAATGTCATAAGCTTGGAACAAACATTAAAATATTTGCTGATTTACTAGTTGCAATTTCATTCTCTGCTACTGCTTATTATCCAGTCCACATTTCCAGTATTCTTTATTACACAGTGATCAATGCACTGAATTGCACAAGCCAGAAAGAAATCTGCCCGGCAGCTGAATAATGTTTGTGATCCACATGCATTTTTGCAGATTGCCCATTGATGACTGACAACATGCAAGTAACAGCAATACAAACCAAGAAAGCAGGCTGACAGTGAATGACATGTTTATTTTGCCATAATTGAGCGCTGAATAACATTTGTGATCCACATGCAGATTGCAGATTGCCCATTGATGACTGACAACATGCAAGTAACAGCAATACAAACCAAGAAAGCAGGCTGACAGTGAATGACATGTTTATTTTGCCATAATTGAGCCTGCTCATTGTTGAAGTTTTCCATTTAAACATATACTGAGAATACAGAAATCTAAACACTGATATCAACTTTACATTGTTCATTTCAAACACCTATTTTGATGATTGTTTTCAAGTTTATGGCCATTTTATTTCTTATACATCTACCCAAAAAAGTCGAACTAACCTTTACATTTATCCTTTACATTTTGTAAATGTTGTAAAAATTTAAGCACACACTAAATACCGATGCCAAATACATTAACAAACCTGCCTAACAAGGAAGTGACTCCATAGACAAGCAATAGCTTCTCTTGAGCAAGAACTTTCTTTGGTTTTGCTTTCTAAATGGTAACGGGTTTAACATCTCTTAGAATTTAAACCAGCACTTTCCTTGTATAAAAACTACACTCACATTTATTGCTTTTATTAATACTACTGAAACCAGTATTGAATCAACCTAGTATGTACTAACTTTTGAGTTCTCAGAAAATGGTTATGCATGCAGATCTTATAGCAGAGTGTTAGTAAAGATGATACAAATGAACAGATACGTGAAAAATTGAGAAAGTTATATTATCTCAACTTTTCTTTCTCTTATCAAACTGCTTTTTTTGTCATAAGCACACAACTGTGAATTAAACATGGAATCAAGCCATAAGAACTTCCATTCAAAATTGAGTAAGTTATATTATCTCAAAGTTATATTAAGTTATATTTCTCTTATCAAACTGGTTTTTTTGTCATAAGCACACAACTGTGAATTAAACATGAAATCAAGCCATAAGAACTTCCATTCCTCTTTTCTGGCAAAACCCCAGATTTTGTCCTCTAAGTAAAAGATCCCTCTAACTATTGTAGTTTTTGGATCCTTTCCTGTGGATTTAAATTACCTGTTCCTTTAAGTATTGTAGTTTTTGGATTCTTTCCTGCTCATTTAAATGACCTGTTCCTTCGTCTGGAAGCATATAGCCACCGAATCTCAGGCAAAAATGATTTTATTTTAATACAGCAGTGAAGCTAAACAGGCAGCAGTGTCACTAGGTATGACCAATGCCCCTTTTCATCAGGAGGAAAGGTAGTAGGAAAGTTGAGCCAACATAAAAATCAGACATAAAATACATTACAGAATGTCACCTAATTTTTGTCATGTTAAGGTTTGTGATTTTATGTACTGCTTACTCATTTTTCCTAGTGTGTTTTTAAGTACATCAGACTAACTCAGACAGGAATGGTTCCAGCTTACTGATAAGACATCCATAAAAATTCATTAAAAAGTAGATCGGGATATCTATGTGTAACATCTCCAAGATTAATTAGGATGATTAGATGTTAAAAATACAAAGACAACAATTAAAGTGAAAACTGTAGCATTAGTCCATATTTCTTCGGTCTGATGAAAATTTTAATAGTCAGCTACTGGCTAATAAAATGTATTTCCCCACCATTTACTCCCATGCTGGCTGAAACATACATGGCCAACAAAGGCTGACACTCCTTGTTTTTAACAGTACCCTAAACCCTAAAATTAAGCCCTAAGAGCATTCCAAACAAAATAAATCTTGTAGGTTAGTGTCATGGTTTAACCCCAGCTGGTAACTAAGCACCACACAGTTGCTTCCTCACTCCCCCCCACTGTGGGATAAAGGAGAAAATGAGTAAAAGTGAGAAAACTTGTGGGTTGAGACAGTTTAACAGGTAAAGCAAAAGCTGTGCACACAAGTAAAACAAAACAAGGAATTCACTCACCCCTTCCCATCGGCAGGCAGGTGTTCAGCCGTCTCCAGGAAAGCAGGGCTCCATCACGCGTAACAGTTACTTGGGAAGACAAATGCCATCACTCCAAATGTCCCCTGCTTCCTTCTTCTTCACCCAGTTTATATGCTGACATCATGGTATGGAATGGCATCATATGGCATGGAATATCCATCTGTTCATTTGGCATCAGCTATCACAGCTGTGTCCCCTCCAAATTTCTTGTGCACTCCCAACCTACTCACTGGTGGGGTGGGGTGAGAAGCAGAAAAGGCCTTGACTCTGGGTAAGCACTGCTCAGCCGGGACAAAAACATCTCTGTATTGTCAACACTCTTTTCAGCACAAATCCAAAACACAGCCCCATACTAGCTACTGTGAAAAAAATTAACTCTATCCCAACCAAAACCACAACAGCCAGGACCAGATTTTACCGCTGTGTTGGTGAAAGTTGTCACCAGCTACTATTTGGGTATTACTACTGTGCACAACTCCAGTGAAGAGGCAACCCTGTGAGCGGTCCAACATCCTTTTCAGAAAAATTGGATCAGTTTAGCTTCGAAATATTTTCACCAGGATTTAATGAATTTGCACCTAAGTGATCTGATATACTCCTCTGGCATGTAGAGCCACTCCACACTCTTACAAGGTTTTTTAGGCCTTAAGATGTTAGATAATGTAGGACTGAACTAAGAATAGATAGACATAAGCGTTTTAATCAACACGACTAATGGAGCTCTAAGCAACATGAGCCCAGTTTTGTCAGTCATTATGCTACGCTGTGATAACAAGAATAACCTACTCTGTAAAGAGCACTGGAGATAAAAAATATCAGAGCATTACATGAGTCCTGATTATTTAATAACAGAACTAGAAAAACTAGTTTAACTGCAGAAACTGATTCTGTTCCTTTTCATTACACAAAGAATTTAGTTTAAATAGGTGTAAAAATAATAAAATATGAATTTCAGACCAGTTTCTCCTGTACTGTACATATGTTCACATGGAAGTATCTGTTGGCAGATACACTAAAACTTCTCTAAAATGTAGGTGAGAAAGATTTTTTTTCTCAAAGATGAGCCAATTGTTAGTGATTTTCAATGTATTATTAAAAAGGCAGAAAAGTAGCCATATAAAAACACAGTAATTTCCAAACAGAATATCAGTCTGCCACCAAAGAAGGTCATTTTCTGAAGATTCCATTACAAATGAGGGAGTTTGTTTGGATTTTTTAAATTTTTTTGTAAGATTTAAATACGTTGTTCTCAAAGAGCACATTAACATTACATGGACACTATTAAACACAATGAGCAGCTTTGCTCTTTATAAGCATGGGTACTAATTCCATTTATTGCCAACATTTCCTCTGAAGATTTTATTCAGCTAATAGCTTGTATTAAAAACATTACCAGGTTCATCAGATGTTGAAATGTGAGTGATCAAAGAGGAGAATGTGACCATATCTTAAACTCCTTAAAAGAACCCACATCCTCAGACAATCAAAAACTGGTATTTCACAAAACCTCATGTACTTTTTGTTATGAGTAAGGAGTGAATGCCGGACAGGTGCATGGCACATACCATATATTTGCAGCACCTCTTCAGTCTGGGACACACAGTACGTAACTAGTAACTGTGAGCCAAATCTTCAGAGATTTTAAGCATCTGCTAAGTAGCCCAAGAGCTGTTAACAAACGTAGGCACTGTAGAGTCTCAGCACATCCATAAAACATTGAATGAAAAGCCAGTACTGCAGTTTATCATTTTATTGTAGTGTGCCGTTTTGTAGTTTTGTAGTTTAGTATTTTCTTGCTTATTCTTGTACTTCTTGTTGATTATTTTATGCATCATTTTGTTTTTATTTTAACGTTTCAACTATATAGTCCATCCTTTCAAAGAACACACATCCATAGAAAAACAGGAGGAAAGTAATAATAAGAAGCACAATCAGGATGCTGACAGGCAAATACCTATCAACTTTGTTGTCTTTGTCTATATGGAAGTTCTCAGTTACTTCATTACTAAAAGCTATGACTGTGGGGGATTTTCTACTACAGATAATACCTGTGAAGAACATTCCTAAGAAGGATCACTTAAGCAAATAAATAAGGAATTTCTTAGTCACCCATCAGATCTCAGCCCACATACTGAAATTAATGACTGGTATGGCCATCTGATAGCTTTTGCAAACCCCTTTTTGTACCTAAACTTAAGATCCTCTGAGAAACACCATTCTACCTATCACTTCACTTGTAGGAAGTATGTTTATTATAAAGTGTTTCTATAATTTTGTCTTTTTTTCCCCCCCCTAATATCTCTATATTTTTTTTGTTTTATTGATAAAGCTTCAATCAGGAACTACCTTTAAAATTTTGATTAAGCATTCTATTCACACAGGAATTTTGCAGAAAATGTCATGCAGTAAGATCAGTCCACTTTTCAAAGTCTAATTAAAGACATCAGAAAGAAATAACCTGAGGGTAGGAAGAGCAGTTAGTGGATGTTTCTTGTCAGAAGTTGTGACCTGTTTTACCAAAGGGATTAAACATATCCATTGAATCCATCATGTCATACAAACATTCATTTGCCAGTTCAACCTATAAGAAGAAGTAGTTCCTCATTTCTCATAGTTATGAAGCTTCTACTTCTAAGGTGACACACGATCAGAAACCTCTCTAAATTAGGAGAGTCCAGTTTTATGTATCCCTAAAGCCTGTAGGTTAGCCTCCTCTTTGCTTGCTTCCAACCTTCAGACTTCCTTGTTACCCCAGCAAGGAAAATGGAATGAAGATTGTATGAATATATAAGTATTTAAATAATAATCTGAGTCTCATAAGGAAAATTCATGTTTAATTTTATGCGTGATGTGAAAACTAAGTTTATTACTGGATATCTATTAATCTTTCTGTGAGATTTGTTAATATTTTTGCAATGCCCAGTGGACAGTGATAAATCATTGCAATTAAGATTGGGCTAAATTAGTCTTGCGGCTTCATTTTATGCCTGTTCTATCTCACTTGGTTTTTATAATCAGCTTTTAAATTTGGGGTGATGGCAGCAAATAGGTAATGGCACAGCACAGCTAGAAATCCTGTATAATTATGGAATGCTTTTAATGTTATTTGTAATGCATGAATTCACTATGTTTGCTTTCTGTTGCCTGCTCCTTATGGAGTCACCCTCTCTTGATGTTTTTTTCATCCCAAATGATACCTTCAGGCATAGCAGAGACTCCTGAAACTTCAAGACACTGATACACAACTGCTCTCTAACAGTCACCAGCATCCAAGGAATACTAATCAACAGCCAGTAATTCAGGGGGAACTGGTCTTCCATATTGGCCATGGTGCTTCCAGGCTCGTCCGGGGACTGGATTCATGCAGTCATATACCCTTCTACAGCTGAACATGGTGGCTTTTCAGCCTCTAGCAGTGGTAACTTCAGTCTACAGCTGATTAAAGGGTATCATGGCAGAGTTACCTGCCCAAAGACCTGTATACAAATATTTTAATCAGCACCTTGTATATTAAAATGTGCTTTTCTTACAGTTTCTAGACTCTTTTTGCTCTCCTCTCAGGCATGTGCACACTACAATCTTATTTATGCATCCACTTTTGAAGATATCACTGCCACTCCAGAGACTGTCCCAGAATTTCATGAAACTCCGCTTATCTGTTTACGCTTTGTCTTTTGGTGGAATATGGAAAGACATTAATAGTTTATCAGACATGATCTATCTGTCTACCAGTTCCTGCTAAGTTTGACAAGAATTAGATGTAGTTTTCAAGCCTAGATGGCACCATTTTAAAGTTAAAATCCCTCTTTCTTATTTGCTTGTGGGGTATTGAAATAAAGCTACAGTGAAGGCAAGCCTGGTTTGGTTTTCCCTATTGTTCTAACACATATGCTAAAGCTCTCCAGGTTTGCAAAAATTGGCATTGGCAGGTCATCTCCTGACAGAGCTCTCAAGACAACTTGCTTCGCCTGAGAATAAAAATCAAAAAACATCCTCTGGACATTTCTTATTTTGCATCTCTTTTTCCTATTCATTAATTTTTGAATTGCATCTTCTTAATAATTCCAAGCAGCAGATACATATCAGTGGGAATTACAAGCAAATATTCCAAAGCAATATTACAGTCGAAAAATAGTCCAAGGTAAGAATAATAGATTACATAACCAGAACACATTGTTTGTGATCAATTTTCATTGCAATACACTGTGCTTTGTTCATGTATAATAACTCTGCTGGTTGAGATATAACACTCCCTAGGTAGAAACTATTTTACAACCCAAATTGTATTAAAATAAGAAAAAAATCAAATAACCACATTGGTCTTGCTTACGGTCTGTTACCACCAAATCCTTCCTGTGTTGATGGTTAGAAACAAAACATTCTCTCAAAATGTTTCCTCAAAGAACTTTTTAGTGAACTTTCAATGCATAGGGGTCAAAATCTTGCACACCTATTAGTGATGTTTTGATTTGGCTGTCACACATATACATAGCACTAAGAACAATAAATCAGTTTTAAAAAAGGTGGACAAGGTAAATTCTAAAAAAAAAGCAAGCCCAGGCACAAAATGATATGAAAAAGTGGGGTTTTTTTTCAGACTCTGAAGTGTTTCAGATTCTTTTCAGATTGCCCATGAACAATTTGTAAAAGGACATATGACTGAACTCATGCACAAAATTGAGGTCCAGTATGCATATCAGTATCAGCAGGTAGCCCAGAACCAAGTGGTGTGGATGGGCAAAATTGATGAATGGTTGTACATACGTTACAGCCTTTTGTAGACAGAGTATGATAAATGAGTAATAATATGTTAAACAATACATGGACCAGTGTATGGCTTAGTGCATTTTTAGCTTCTGTTTTATGTGTGTTTGTGTGCGTGTGTGTATACATACACATACTTGCTGCTATTTTAGTTTTGCTCATATAGGCAATAGTATCTTGAGAACTCCTGTTAATAGCAGGTTAAGTGCATTTGCCTTCCTAAATGTCACAAGCTGATATTTAATAAATGCCAAGAAATCTCAGCAGATGTCAAGTGTGCTGCTGGCTGACTTTGCACTGGCTCTTTAACACATAACCCTTACGCTGTGGTAACTCCATCCTTGTCTAACCAACATGTCACCTATTTTTCTTAAATTAAGAGAATAGTTGTGAAATCTCAGAAATGAGTGACATGTCTACACTGCTCCAGTACTAAGCAATGGGCTACTACTTTACTGAAAAAATGGTTTATTGACTGAGAAACTTTATATTCTTGACTCAATCAGCTGGCTACTTAAATACAAATTATCCTAAAATGAAGTTCTTATAAAATTTTAGGGCTAACATTTCAGTCAAATGCAACTTAAATCTAAATCATATTTCTACACCAAACACTATGTTGAAGTATAGGTCATAAAGAATGAAACTTTGTCCTTAGCACTCTTACTATTTGAACAAAAATGCAGTAGGAGATCTCAGGAATCCTCTTCTCAACAAACAAACAACCATCACCAGCCCAGAAAAAAACAACCAAAAACCTGGGTGCCAATACAGGCAATTTTATGAAAATGCTCAATTTAAGTGGGTAGAATTTGATTTTAATTTCCTTTCATTTTCATTAACTGGAAACTTTGGTCTTGCCTAGTAGAATACTGAAGTACCAGAGACTGGACAGAATACTCAAAGAAAGTTAAGTGGTATTTATAGTTTTGAAGAACCTCTTTCTGATGTTCTAGGCTTGTAGATTACACCAGGAAAAGCCTGCAAAATGTGTAATTCGGCTTGCAGCTACCTGTGCAACCACAACAAACATTAATATTTAGAGTTCATCAATTCATGTGATTACGTCTTACAGTTATAAACAGTTTCAAGAATTGGCATTTTTTTCATAATTAGGAAACAATTGTGTAATATTATTTTTCTTAAATTATTGCTCCTCCCAACAATAATGAAAAAGCAAATCTAGTAAATATAACATTTTAGTATATTGTAGAATTTGATTTGGTTTATTCTGTTAAGAATCTGAAAGAAATACAAAGCCTAAGAAATAAGAAAGAGATTGATTAACAAGCCTGTTTTATTTATTATTGAGCAAAAAGCCATTTTCATTTGCATCTTAGAAAAAGGGATGTATTTGCTTAGAGTACTCTGAGGAAATCTCAGCTCATTCAAGGCAATTTCATTTATATTTGTTTAAATTATGTGAGCATTAAAACTGCTGCTTTACTTGCCAGTTTTGTAAAATAGCATGTAACAGATGCTTTAGAACTGATTGTTCTATTTATTTGATGGAAATAAGTACATTTTTATTTCATGTATTTACAAGAATGCACAAACACAGGGAGGTGTATTCTGTGAGTGTTTCCTCATACATTTCTCAAGTTACCTAGGTTACATCTGGGCTGCTAGGATGATGATTTTTTTTTTCCCTTTTAATTGCTACTTTTGCTACAGTAGGGAGAAGATTCCTGATAATCAATCTTGAGCTTGAGCTTGCAGTGAGAAGGGTTTTTTCCATGTCTTTTCTGAGCATTTTCTCAGTGAATGGGCTCTTGTATTGAAGTTCAAATTCAAAGTTTGGTGTGCCAGTTTCCATTTTGACCACTTACATGTATCAGATATCAATACTGGCCAAATACTGAAGATAGAATCACTTGGAAACAACTGGGAATTTCCACATTTAGAATCTTTGTCAGCAATTGTGATCCATATTTTTCTATCTAATATCACTGGGACAACTCTTACATCCTTGGCTGTTGTTCCTTATTTCAAGGGAAATTTATCAGCATACATTAATTTCTTGGGTTTTTTCTGCATAGCTTACCTGTATCTCTTAATTTATATTTAATACCTGCTCTCTCTGTGTAAGGTGAAGTATTGTGTTCATGGTGTCCCATCTTAGAATATTAATATTTTAGGCACTTGTGATTTGAGTATGCAACCTAAAATATCTGAGAAGAAAGTGGTTTTTGTCTGCTTGCTGCTTCATCATTTACAGAAGGATGTTTTGTGTTGAGCTGAGGCAAAAGAGTAGGATCATTCACACTCCAAGGTGGCTCTTCCTTCCATGGAGGCACAAAACAAGCCAGAAAAGGAAAAGATCTAGAAATTGTCTCCTGGGGGATTGTGGATATTGATTACACAATGCAAGAGAGGCATAATTTATGATAATCTGAGTGCAAACAGAAGGTGATCTATGAATGTCATACTATTTTTATTATTCTTCTTCATGATTAATAAGAATGATATTAACCTCTCCCATCAGCAGGGTTAAATCTTACCACCTCTACATCTTTACCACTGCAAGTTGTAATAACTTTTCTCTTATTCTGTCAGATAGGCATTTCTCATTAAATTTTAAGTTCTGTCTCTTTTGCCAGTGAAATTAACATTTATATAGCTGACCCAACACTTTATATACCTTTTAAAACTACACAGTCAATTAATAACAAATCTAGAAACATTATTTTATGCCACCGTAAAATTTAACTAAACAAACCAAAGTTCATTTCAAATAAGTGTTCCTTTCTTTAGTTTTCCTAAAGAAACATTGCACTGCTTTCCTTTTACCTTCCCTAGTGAAAACTAATTTGATGTGTATCCTCCGATAGAGGCTACTGGAGCTAGGAGAACTCATTTTACGATTAATAATTCCATGTGGGAATTTTCTTTTTCCCCAACAGATTCCTATCACACAGAATAAAGAGCCCTTTTTAAAGTGCATTCAGACTGGTTACTTACATATGATAAAGAAAGAGTAAAATTGTCTTCAAAGGAAACCCATTCTCAACTTTCCTAGTTTTAGATGACTAGGGAAAAGGAATGGCATACCACTACTAGGTTATAAGAGAAGATATACTAGATGCCTGTCTAATGAGCTTGTACTGATATATGCCGATTCACTGTAAGCATTTCGATTGCATGAGCTGACGAAATTTGAAAACACAAGAAGTGAGAGCAGAAGCTTCTTTTCAAAATGCATCTGCAGCCCTTGTATTTCTTCCTATGGAGTTTTGTTTCTAATCTCTCTACAGACCCCGCCCACGTTGGTCATAACAATTTACTCTTTGTATTCCAGCATCACATGCAGCCTTTAATTAATACTCTTGGGTATAAATTCTGCTCCACAGAGTGTACTTGGACCACAGATGTCCGACATGGCAAGTGTGAGAAGAGGAATCCTCTCTCATATGGAGTAACTTGAACTATGAGGGAAATAAGGAGGTTCCATGAATTTATTTTCCTTGCACAAGAACCTTCCTGATGTTTTCCATGGAGAGGATCTATGTGAATCAGTATCTCATTTTCACTCTCCCTTTCATCTTTTCCCAAGGTCAAAAGTGGTGTCAGATTCTCTGGACAAGTTCCCATCCTTCCTTTGGGAGAAGTACTGTGACAGCATGGGCACCTTGGTGGTCACTGGAGCCACAATAAGAATGGAGTCGGTGACGGGATGGGTGCAGAATGGATGTTACCAAAGGCAGCAGGCTGTCATGAGACAGCAGCCACAGATGCCTCTCACACTGTGTTGAGGGTAGGTTGACAACGAATGAATGATATGGACACAAGCTGTCAAGAGGGGTGCAAATAGACAGAGTACTCATTAAATAAAGTAATGGTGATACTGGTAGCACCCTGCCGTGAGTCATCATAAAGATAAATGACCAGATATGGTGGCTGACAGATGGTGAATGACTCTCATATAACTGAGAAGTACATTTGAAGCCTGCTGAGAATGTTCCAGCAGCAATTTTATGATTTCATTATTTTGAGGAATAATGAATGATTGGGGTTTTTTTTCATAAATTTCACATTTGTTTTTGCATTTTTCACATTAATGTTATAGACGTCACTGTGTGAAATTTGCAGTTGCTACTTCTTTCTAAAATAATTCTATAAAGGGAACTATCAAATGTTCTTTCCATAGATTTCATCATGAGATTCTGTGAAAGTATAAAGCTTTGCAATGATCATAGTACTAACCATAACGTGAAAAGAAATTAAAACAAATTTAAATTAATGCTACAATTCTTAAAAGATAATTCATTGTCTGCTTCTCCCAAACATCCTGTCAACTGCTTAAAATATAAAGCCAGCAGAGCCAGAGCATTTAGTAATCAACAAGAGAAATTATACTATCCATTTTGCTTAGGGCAGTTGAACAAATCAATACCACTTTATCAAAGATGCTTGGATCTAACTGCCTTCTAGACTAAATGTATTATAAATATTAAAATGCTTGCTTAAATAAACTCTTAAAATTTTACTTCAGCTTTTTCCCTAAGAAATAATTTAGGCAATTATGGTATGCAAGTAAAAATGCATATTAAGGAATCAGAAGGGATTTGATGTGAACAAAGAAACAGAAAATGGCTCACAATAATTGAGGCTGATGGACAATTCCTTTTTTTAAAATAAATTATCAGTGTGTTTTCAATATATTAGGAGGCAAAGAGAACCTAGCATTCAGCTTGTAATGAAGGGCTTACACAAGGATAACACAGTGACCAGGGTCAGGACAACTTACTGAGAGTTGGTTTTACTTGGGCCATTTTCATTTTTTGATAATGATAATGTCTCATTTATTCCTGGATCTTCAGTGTGTGCAGACCTGATTTATCTGCCAAGAGTCTCGTTATTGCTTTACATGAATTTTGGAACTATTGTATTTATTCCCTTTCTCATTCAGAAGGAAAAATGTCCCTGAAATAGCCCAGAACTGGTACCCTTCCTCTACCAATTCATTTATTTACACAGTTGTTTTTCTCATTAATAGTTTAGCATGCTCAAAACCTATGGGTATTTCTGTAAGACTGGTTTAGAAAACATCTGGCTTTAACAGGTAAATAAAAACGTTCAAATATTTAGATAATTTTCATACACACTGTTGTTGAGCGTATCTGCCCATCTTCATCATAAATGTCATGGGTCAGGGAATGTTAGAAACCTACAGTCAGCAGATGGTCATTATGACAGCAGTTAGGTTTCAGAAGCAAAAGATGCTTTGTGATACTTACTCCCGTGCGTGAATGTTCCACCTCTATAGGATATTTTCAAGTTCACTCTTAAAAAGAACTCACCCTTTTTATCACTCAACACTTAACTGGAGCTCACAACAACACCTGAGCCAAATCCTCTTCTCACTGCCCACAGGCTTCAGGGGCGTTCCTTCCAGCAGTAAAACAGGTCTGTAGAACAGTCTAAATAATTTACAAAGACTAGTAATAGTCCAGAATTATTAGCCATAGGCAAACTTCTTAGTGTTCAGTTAAATTAGGAAGAATTTCTTTCTCATCCTCATGCTACTTTTCTGCCCTGTTATTCTTTTCAACACAGATTTTGCAGTCTCCAGGATTTATTTTTTTACCATACCTGCTTGTGAATTTCCATATAACATTGCATAAATGTTACAGGCCAGACTTCACTAAGGATGGAATAACTACAGTATCAGAAACAACACTCTAAATTGTACTTTTTTCCAAAAACACAGAGTTGGGGGTGTAATCAACTGAGGGTCAGGCCCTGGCAAAGGTGATCAGAACTTTTCTCCTTGTGAGAAAACAAAACTAAATCAGAAATAATAATTAAAAAAAAAGTTTCAGCCACATAATACAATAGGAAAGTAGTAAGAAAATACACTTTAAAATCACAGATTATATTTATCATGGTGCTTTGATCAGACTGAGTAGACTGTAGTGATAAACACAGCAGCACCGATGCAAAAAGCTTTATATAGGGCAGATTTGTTCTTCCAGCAGATATCTGAAGGGCATATCTGATTTATAATCAGAGTTCTATACTTGTCAAGCAGTAAAACATGATTCAATCGAATTACATAGTTGGAAACTAAGTAAAAAATGAATGATTAGGTGATGTATTAACAGACATCTGGTACAAGAAATAAACATCCACATGTGTAGCCATTCAGAGAGATATCACACATTTGTGTCTATGCATCTAAGAATCAGAGTATATGGAAATGCATAGGAATACAGTTCTGCTAATGAGATAAATCTATTCATCAGATTAGCAAGTGCATCAAAGGAGTTATGTGCAACAGGGTTATTGATATTTGAGGTGTCTACTTACTTACCTCAGTCACATAGTACAAATTTTTCTCTGAGATAACAGTCATTTTATAAAAGAGAAAAAATATTAAATAACAGCAAATGTCAGACAAGACACTGTATTTTCTACAGATTTCCAGTGAGCAAAGATTTATGGTTGATAATTCATGAACGTACAGTAATTAATGAGTATTTTGTGATTTGCCAATATCACAGAATCAAAGGATGGTTAGGGTTGGCAGGGACCTTA
>NW_010248013.1:0-234 GCF_000690775.1 Eurypyga helias
AGATCAGCACTTCCACCCAACTTGGGTGTTCTCTGCAAACTGACTCAATCCCTCTCTCCAGAGAGGGTAGCTCCAGGGGAGCTCTCAATCCCTCATCCAGATCAGTGATAAATGTGTTAAACAAGAACGGCCCCAACACTGAGCCCTGGGGGGCACCGCTTGTGACCGGCCGCCAGCCGGAATTCACTCCGTCTACCACATCCCTCTGTGCTCTGCCCTCCAGCCCGCGTGCAA
>NW_010248014.1:0-19596 GCF_000690775.1 Eurypyga helias
ATTCTATGATTCTATGATTAATATTGTCTGCCTCAATATATTAGACCATGGAATCCCCAACAGGGCTTGTTAGTCTTTTGGAAGTAAAATGAGATAATTTGTTTTTGAGGAGATACAGTGCCCTCATCTAAATGTCAGTCTTAAGAGCAGTGGAAACCAAAGTTTGTGTCTCAGCCCTGTCACAGATTTTCAGCAGGCAGACAAGTTCTTTAAAAAGATATTCATTCAAGCACCTAGCCAAATTAAACAAAACAAAACAAGCATGATCTGTTGGGAATCTGGCAGTCACTAATTCTTTCAGTGACCTAAGCACTTAGAGCACTCTGACTTGGGCGGTTAGGTGCCCATCTTGTGCAACATAAAGCCCAAGGCACAGCCTAAAGCAGACATCGGGGCTCCCGCTGCAGAGCAGGGAGGGAGATGGGCATCCTCCGGCGTGATCAATCTGCCCATCTCAGACAGCAGTGTGGAGATGGGAGGAGTAGCTGGCTGGTGGTGCCTTTCCCTCTCTGGTGACTGCAGAGAGAACCTGCCTAGATTTTAACAGCTATGTTTTGGTTGTACAAATGCCATCATCTTAGCCCCCTCAAAGATACAATAACATGATTTTTTCAGATGAGAAGGATGCTGTTTACATGATCACAGCTGACCGTGGGGTGTTTTTACTAAGAAGAAGTTTGACTTGTATGTAAGTCGAGGGCTATTTTCCTATGATTTTTCTATCTCAAACAATTATAAATATCAAATATGGACAAAATCAATACTTTATACAGAGTACATTGTGTCAGGAGCTCTTCAGATAGCTTGTTGTACATAATGTATAGATATAAAAAGGGAGAAACATTGCAGTGTTGCACATTTTTGCACACTTACAAGATGTAATTGTAGTCTGGAGCATATATATTCAAACTGAGATCTGGGCAATATCCCAAGCAAATTGTAATTAATTAAAAAAAATCCAAGTAAAATAAACAAACAAAAAAGCTACCACAAACAAACAAACAAAAAACCAAAACACAGTTTCAGAAGGGGGAAGAACTCTGAATTAATTTAAAATGCAGCAGATAAGTTTCGACAGCAGAAAAAGAATATATATGGAGAGGTCAAACCTTTTTTCAACAAAGTTAAATATTTACTATTTTATTTAAGCTGACAATAGCATTTAGCATTTCACATTTATCTACCATATAGAAGGGAACAATAACCCTAAATGAAATTTTTAAAATGAAATTAAAAATGAAATTTTCATTTCATTAAAAATTAAACTTTTAATTTCAGTTCACCCTGAAAACAGTTTTCCCAATGTCATTTTCTTCAGTTTAGGATCTGAATTAAAAAAAAAAATATATTTTCACATCTCTCATTAAATTACCAAAAATTTCTCATGGAAAAAGACTTTTCTGTCTAAGAGAACAATACAATTCTAAGGCTTCCGAAATATAAAAAATACCATTATAATGTCAAAAAGCAATCATATTGTATGCAAAGCCTGAAACTGAAGCACTTGGTTTGGTTTGTGTTTTTGATGGTTTTGAAAGCACTGTTGTGAAGACAAAATGTGAAGAAAAATGCTTTATCCAGACTCTGAACTTCAAGTCAGGTTAGAGACAGAACCTACAGGAACAGAAACAGATTTTTAAGAAAGTTTTATTTTCATTCATAACAGAAGAAAGTTATTCCTTAAAAGCTTGTAGATGAAAGCGTGGGCAGTGAGCATGTTTATCTTACAACAAAACGCAGTTCTGCAAAATATTTCACTTCACAGCCCATGCAGAAGAGCTGCAGCTTTGGTGACTTGACGCACAAGGTACGTGACAACGCCACGGTCTGCAGGGCTTGATGCCACCCTCACTCCTCAGCTCCGCACCGGTGCTGGCTTAGTGGCGCAATTCCTCTTGCTACTGGCTGAATTCCCAGTCTAAGTGAGAGGAGAATCAAACATGCAGGGCTTCTTCCCCACCCGCCCTGCCCCGTTCAGGACAATGCATAACAAGGACCTTCCCTGGTTCTAGCAGCTTTCCTTCATTCTACCGTCCCGTTCAGGACAACGCATAACAAGGACCTTCCCTGGTTCTAGCAGCTTTCCTTCATTCTGATGCGCATGTTGTAGCCTCTCTGCTCATGAGCACACGTGTTCAAGCTCCTGCTAAGCAAAGCACAGTAAATCTGTAGATGGAAGTGCCCAGTGGTTTTCACTCCTCCTGTTCCCACAGCTCTGCGCCCCTAACGACAGCCCTGCACGCCCTGCAGACAGCACGTTAGGAAGGCACGGTGACCCCTGGGTGCCCCACAAGCCATCCCCTGGCAGGTGTACAGGGTGCGAGACCATACGCTTCGCCGTGGTCTGTCAGGTCTGCCAAAAGGTAGATAGCAGGGCAGGAGTATCCCTTCTATGCCCCGTGCCCCGCAGGGTGACTGCAGGAAGAGGGATGGTTATGGTCCTACCGCTGAGACTGCGAGGAGAATTCCTGCTTGCCTACCCGACTGACACGCATCACCACCAGCACCAGCTACCGCCACCATATAGCCCTTATCTCACACCGATAAAGTCTGAAAATGTTGCAGCCCAGATAGCATATAAAATGTAACAGAGACCCTTGCACATGGAGTTTCTAAGGAAGTAAAAGAAGCCTCTCTTTTGCTCCCTGTCTCTTCCTTGACTGTCCCTCTCTTGCTCCAGGTTCAGAATCATGTCACACAGTAAGCAGGTATTGCAGAGGTGAGCACGGTACGTTACCCTTCCCTGAGGAGTCACACTTCCGTTTGCTGTGAGCTAAAGGACACACAGCTGCCCTTCTGACTTCGGTTAAACTGGCAGAAGCTGGCAGCCCGGATCCTTTCCCCTTTGGTCCCACTTTTGCATTTCTGCTTGTCACGTGCAATAAAGCTTTCAATCAGCTTCAATTTTTCATGCTCTTCCTTCAGGAAGAAGTCAACAAGCACGCTCTTCTCCTTTTTGATCTGTTCACTGATGTCCTTGGGGATGTCAGGAATCATCCAGTCAACCAGAACACTGAGGAACATCACCAAGTTCTGCAAACACAGCAACAGAGGTGAAGAAGGACGAAAAATCCAAAATACGCTCACTAGAGCAAGAGCGAACAATGCTGCGGCTGTGAGACGGGTATCAAACACATTTTGTTGACAGACTGTAGTATTATGCAGCTGAGTAAAGCCTCAGTTCAAGGAACAGCTCATATTTGTGCACAACTCTCCCCTCAGTGGAATGGTAGAATTAAACAAACGCTTCAGTTAGGTTTGCAACGGGACAGGACTTGGGTTCATCACCTGACTCATGACTTAAGTAGCTAAAACTGTCTTATTTTTTACAGGTGTTCAAAGGTGCTCAGTTCTCAACACCAAACTCATTGGGACTGAGTTCAGAATCCATTACTATAGGGGTAGCATCAGTGAAAGCATCCACCAGTACAATCATGCTCATGTGGTTCCAATGTGGCCTGAGCAGGGAACAGACAACTTCCGTGGTCATTCTGTCCTCAAATCCTCCTGTCTGCTAACAAGCAGGATTTTTTTACACTACTGCAGTGTGCAAGCCACAACTCTGAACCTCGAGTGTTAAGGTCATCACAGGTGATCTTCATAACAGGCAGGAAGCAGACTGGGCAAAATTTGCTTGTTGGCGAAGTCTATAGGTAAATTATGCTTTGGGGTTTATATTATCCTGATAATGCTTGAAAACTGCCATGTTGTGTAATGCCTTAAAATGTGTGACAATGTTTGCTGACAGGGCTACTAGCATGAACCCTCTGTCCCTGTCCGATACAATGGAGCTAATTAACCAAGGAATGTACTCTGGGAACAGCAGGCAGGCTATTTGAAGCCCAGCATAACCACTTGGCTTACAAACGTTTTGCAGCCAGTGGGGAAAAATTACTCAAGACAGAGCAAAGAAGCAGAATAGGACAATATAAACCTGGCAAGAGCCACCATCACACTTTGGAATATTTGGCAGGTGAGGAGAAAAGACAGGCATATTTCAGTATGAGGGGTGGGTACAGTTTGACTGTGTCAGGGTCCCAGATCAAGAGGGAGAGCAGGAGGCTTCTGCCATTTGGAAGACAAGCCATGATAGCAAATCCCTTGGCAATGAAATCTCCCTATTAGGGAGAATGTACTCCATTTACTTGCAGAAAGTAACAAAAGACCTTGGAGGATTTATTATTTTTGATTATTTCTTGCTTTGGGTAAAGAACCACATTTCACATGCCTACAGAGCATTTACGTACAAGTGGTGCCTCTCAGAGTGTAAAAGCTGACAGAGTCCACCTAATTGAAACGTTCAAGAGCCTAGAGTATTTTGGGAATCACTGCTAGTGCCAACAGCTAATGCAGGCTGTGGGACTTCCCTTCGGTGAAGGGAGAGGAAATCTCTGCTGAGGAGGTGTGCCACAGTGTTCCGAACAGAGAACCTGTGCCGCAGCCTACAGACACCTCAGCAGGCTGGGTGCAAGCACATCAGGATGGGTATCTGCAAACAGAAAAGGTCTGTTGGACATGGGGTTCTTTGGCACACGCATTTCAATCCATTCAGTACGATATTTCTGTGACTGAAATTTCAGCAACTCAACAGACTTACCTGAAATAGAATAACAAAAGCCAAGCGAGCAGATAAGACCGCCCAGTACTGTTTAGAGAACTCATACTGGTTTTGGGACCAAGGTGGTTCTCTGTAGTCTTTGAACCTGTTGAGGAAGACAGCTCAGTTGTCACACAGTTCCAGCAATCTCCTGCGCCAATAGCTTTGATTAACATGATTTTCCAATCACAAAACTTCAAGGATCAGATCCTCCAGATGTTCCTACTTCAACCCTTGTTAAGAAATACAACTGCAGAATTAGAGCTGGACTGTCTCCACTGAATTTAGCAAGCTTAGGCTGGTTTTCACAGTTGTAACCAAAATCAGAACATTGTTCTAATTTTGGAAATTTCCATTTTTTCCAGGATTTACAATTGTCTCCTTTTTTTTTTTTTTTTTGGTTCATGTTAAATTGTTCTCAGTATACAGGGAATAAAGTGTTGAAATTAAAGCATAGAGATAGTCCAAGGCACTTTCAGACCAAAGGAGACAGGCCTGCATTATCTCACCTAAACCCTGATTAATTTGGGGAATAATTCAGCCCAAGTAAAATCTGACTCACACTTTGGTGGTTCCTGTGTTGGCATTAACAACAGGGGGAGCCACGAGAAAGGCACTTCCTAAATTAAGTGTCTAGCCTTAGAGAGAATAAAACAGAGCCTTACTGGTTTGGTGTAAAGACTGATGCTTTTAGTATTATCATCAATCATTTGGAAGTAAACAACAGGCTAATAAAAGTCACAGATGCTCCTAAATTGGAAAGTTTCGCAAATAGCAGGAAACACAGAAAGCAATAAGAAATACAGACAGGAAACACAAAGAGAGTAATCTGAGGAAATGGAAAATAATTAAAATTAAAACAATTGAAGGGTCTTTGAAAGGATAGAGTACGGAAGAAAATGGAATGAAAATAGCCTGGAGCTTACAGTGGCCAGCAAGTTAGCACAAGTTTGAAGTAGGGCAAGGAGGACAGTATGAATTGTGGATGTATAAACAAAAGGCACAATGGTGCTGGGGGGTGTTAGCCCTTCTCTGAACAGCTCAGGTACAGCCACACCTGGAATGCTGCATTCATTCATTCAGCTGTGGGCATTTCAGAGGGGAAAAAAAAAAAAGAAAGCAACAAATTGAAGGCAGTTCAGCAAAACAATCCAGGGGCTGAGGAGACTGACTCACCAGAAAAGATTAAAGAGCAGCACATGTATTGCTCCACTTTGGTAAGTAACAGCCACAGTTGGACATGATAACCATGCACAAATTGTGCCCTTAGGACTGAAAGGGATAATTTAATGCTGTTCACAGTGTTTGACTAGGAGTAATGGGATGAAATTAAGAAAGGGAAAATCTGTTTTGAATACCACAAAACCCTTCCTGACAGAAAGATTCATTATACTGTGGAAAAGCCTCCATTGGAGGATAAAGGAGAAGGTTCATATATAAAATATGTCAGCTTCAGTTTGCAGGTGCGCTTACCAAAATTACC
Organism: Eurypyga helias; assembly: GCF_000690775.1. Taxonomy (NCBI): domain Eukaryota; kingdom Metazoa; phylum Chordata; class Aves; order Eurypygiformes; family Eurypygidae; genus Eurypyga; species Eurypyga helias. The sequence continues at coordinate 6,081 of NW_010248014.1, forward strand.
TTCAGGTTCTATCCACGAGGTTTTGTATGCTAAGTTATACATTTACAATCCACACACCACCTACATTCCACACCTTCCCCCTCCCCCTCCCCGCAGTCTGAAATGCTGGATGAATTCTGTGCTGCACCTTCTGGAGACAAAGGACTCAAGGTAGAACCCACGATGGGGAGAGAGAGGAGGGAGAGGAGGAGCCAAAAACTTTAAATTGGGGGCTGTATGTTTTTATGGAAGCAGTTCCTGGGCTGTGTCAGACCCTGGATTATTTGTGTTGTTCAGCGGTGTGGGCACAACAGCAGAGCTCTCCGTCCTGTCTTACACGGGATTCCTGTTTGGTCCTGTGCTGTGCCTGCACGGTGGGATTCCCTCTCCGGTACCTTTCTGAACAATGTGCGTTGCTCAAACCTGTGTCCGAGGGCTCCAGCGAGGGCCAGAGCCTGTTTCCTTGAACTTAATCTGCTTGAACATCAAAGCCAAGGAAAACCACTGAGTTTGTTGTGGATTTTGCCTAGCACTATAAATCAATCCCAGTCTTGAAACGGAGCCCAGGTTCACCTGGAAGGGTCACCAACTGTGGTGGGTTTTCCATTTAATGTACTCTGAGCTTCACAAACTATGTAAGTGTTGCAGGACATCAGAGCCTGTGGAAATTTCACCTGGCTCAGCTGGAAATCACACTGCTTATGATGCCTGAATCTACATTCAACAGAACACTAGCACAGGATTTATGGTGAAGGGAGGTATCAGAGCTACAGACAAGGTAGCTAAGCCTCACCCCTCCAACTTTTTAATTATTCTATGGCACATAGGACTTCACAGTGCAATAACCCAGGCTTTTTCTAACCAAGCAGTTTCTTTTAAAATAAGACCATCCCTTCCCTCATCTCTTCAATTCTTCATTCTTAAAATGTTTGATTCATCAGGGATGCTAGGACCTGCAAGAATTGGAAATAAGGCTGCAAGAATTGGGCTTGTTCAGCCTGGAGAAGAGGAGGCTCCGAGGAGACCTCATTGCAGCCTTCCACTATCTGAAGGGGGCTACAAGGGTACTGGGAGAGGCCTTTTTACAAGAGCCTGTAGTGACAGGACAAGGGGTAATGGGTACAAATTGAAAACAGGGAGGTTTAGATTAGATATCAGGAAGAAATTCTTCCCAGAGAGGGTGGGGAGGCACTGGGACAGGTTGCCCAGAGATGTTGTGGATGCCCCATCCCTGGATGTCTTCAAGGCCAGGCTGGATGAGGCTTGGAGCAACCTGGTCTAGTGGAAGGTGTCCCTACCCATGGCAGGGGGGTTGGAACTAGATGATCTTTAAGGTCCCTTCCAACCCTAACCATTGTATGATTCTATAACCTGCAAACAACTGGTGCTGCAAAGAATATTGTGTTTCAAAAATAGCAAACAGCTCTAATTCCACCAAAAAAGGACAAGAATACGAAGTAGTCAATATGGTCTAAGACTAGATCACAGAGAAGTTCTGAGGGAAAAAAAGAAAAATGCCCACTGAAAGTAGAGAAATGTTGGGGAATGATAGATGGAGAAGACTAAGCAAGACTTTGATAAAACTGAGCTGAAGCCAGAGCTAAGAGAAATATCCTAATATATTTTACAAGTATATTGTGTGGTGAAAAAGAAAATTAAAATATGTAAGTAGGTTGAAATGCAAATCAATCTAAATAAGCTGATCTGTTTCATTTCCTTTTCTTTTTTTCAGCTAGTCTTTGACAAAAAATTGAAGAAAACATGGCGGAATCACAAGGAAATAGTGTTTCAGCAATGCAGGAGCATATACAAATTGTTCGGGGAAAAATGGAATCCACCACTGATCACTGGGAGTGTATGAGATGAATCCCAGGGCATTAGGAAAATTAATTCGTTCAGCGACACTTTAACTTTGCTGAATATTGGAGCAGACTCATGTTAAGGGAAAAGTCTCATTAATGAATCTGTATCTGCTTCTTTCTTCTTCTCAGTGTGATCAGCATGCTTTCATGTACTCCATTATCATACCAGATTACAGGGATTAAAAGGGCTAAACCGGTAAAAAATGTCACATAACTTAGCAATGTTTGCTTTTCATTTGCCTTCAGCTACACAAATGTCATTTTGCTCTGAAAAAATAAAAATCATTACAACTAATGCTATGCGTCAGAATGGAGTTACAGCAGTGTTTATTTGGAGGCAGTGTCAAAGAGTTCACAGCACTGCAGAAAATGTTGCTCAAAATATTCAAAGAATGTATTCTGGATGTTCGGTGGGAGAGTTGTTTCTGGCTTGTTATGGTTATTTTTAAGATACCTTAATCTCTGGCAATGCCCGTAAGGAGCAGAATGCAGGCTTATTGTAACCACATTTATCTCCAGAGGTCACAGAAATCTAAGAATAAGAGAGGTCAGCTTGTTCCCAACATATTTGCCAGAAACAGAAAAGCAGATTTTATTTCCATCTTAAGGGACAGTGTTTGTTGCCTGTCTCGTGGGACACAAGCGAGATACCCCATATTTTATCACAGTGATAGTTCTGTTCAAAGCTGAGATTTTGATAAGATTCAACTGAGGCGGATGATAATGAGAAACAATGAACGTGGACACTGACATCTTTTCCTAATTGTTGGAACAGAAATTCTCTCATAGCTGTTTCTCATTCAGACTAGTACATGGTCAAACATCTAGCGTATGTATCTTGTTTGCAATGGATTTTTTTTTCCTCTCAGTGGCACAGCCTTGATATTCTCAGACGGGGACCATATTTATATCTAGTGGGGATAATTCCCTTCTCCCTCTTTTCTGGCTCTGTTAGAAAATGCACTCCATGCTAATCTGAGGAGTGCATTTCATCACAGCTGTTAATGCACACACTTCCAAATACACTGGTAGTCATGCATCATAAATAGAGGCCAGTGACTGAGACCAGGTAAATAGCAGAAAAATTAAAGTAGCAAAGTCACAGTGAGAAATCCATGTAGATGGTGATGCTTGTTGAAGGAAAAAAAAAAGGCTGACTTAGGGATACAAATTTAAAAGTGCTACAAACTGAGACCAGAAAAGTATTTTGCAGGCTTACAAGTTTATCAGAAAGTACGGAGGTGCTGCATACTCTGACAGAAAATGTTATACTCAGAGATAACTCCTAGCAACATACTGAAATGGGGAACAGCAGAATGTAGGCCTCATTGAAGAACTTCCATTCACCACTTCTCAAGCTATTTTAGCAAAACTTCTTATTCCCTAATAAGATCAGAATGGGAAAAAAAAACCCTGATTTTGTGGGAGATAGGTACATAGTGTACATTTAGAAATATGCAGTCATTTATATGGAAGGGGAGGCTTTTGGTTACTTCAGGAACCTAGCTAGAATATGATCCCTTAAATAATCAATGAAAAGAAGTTAACTGTTCTGAAGAACAATTTACAGCACCTAAGTTATAAGCAGAATTACAAAGTTAATTTCTCTCCTTGCTTTTAAGAGGCTGCTTGTTTCTAAATAATGTTATATTTAGAAGGTTAAAATCAGCAAATATTTAAAATTACTTGATTTTTTTGTGATTTAATTTTGCTTTTAAGTCAATTGGATTTATTTGAAATATTTTCTTTCCCAGCTTTAACATGAACACCAAGGTTTGGTAGAACAAAAATGTTCATCCTAACTAGCTTTAGTTACAAGCTTTCTATGTCATGCTGAAAGCTGCTCTTTCAGATTTATAGAGGAGATTAATAGTTATAGCTTAACGGTAACTCTAAAAATTTCCAGCTACCTTAGCTATCTGTATCTACTCTGTAAATACAATTTCTTAAAAAACTCTGAATGTCTCTGAATGTCAGATACGCAAAAATATAGGGATCATTGGAAATAATAATTAATAAATATGTAAGTATTTTGAATACAGATTGATCAAGGGCAATGCATTCCAGTGAATGGAAGGAGAGGAGAAAGAATTCTGAAGCTGTAACCAGAAAACACTGATTGATATTTACAATATCTACCATAGTGGCAGTATATTCTCCCAGTTCTGAGTATTCAATAAACCAGTATTCAAGAAAAGGCCAATCTGATGCTAGATGGTATGTGAATGTCACCTTTAAGATTTGTCTCATCATTCTGCTCTCCTTGGTAACTGATTTTGTGCCCTTGTTTTAACATTGATGCTGGGAGCATAAGGAGATAAATTTTAAGAATCCCACCTTTGGTACCTTAGACTAAGTTGATTTCAGAGAAAAACTGTACAATAAGAGCACTAGAGTTTGGGAAAGGAGAGTGGGAAAGACAGAGGTGAAACTAGTTTTAGAACCAGGACAGGGTCAGATGGCAACTGTCTGGAGTACTAGATTCAAAAACCTTGTTGTGCATCAGAAAAAGAGAGCAAACATATGCAAATATATTATGTCTAAAAACAAGAGAGGCCAATTAAAGACCTGTGTGTAGTAAAAAAAAATATATATATATATATAAATGAAGGCTCTCCTTCCAAAGAAAATGGAAGAGCTAGTTTTGTGATGATTTCTTGCCGTTGCAGAGCAGGAGAACAGTATGATTTCAAGGGAGACCAAAAGGAAGGTGAGGCAGGCTCTTGAATATGGAACTGACCCGAGGAGCTAATTTTTAAGTAGCGTTGGATTGTAGTGCTTTACAACACCTCTGGATTTCTGCACGTTTTTATAAAAAAGCAAGGTTACTTTGAGAGCCCTGGAACCATGTCAGTGTTTTCTCATGAAAACTGAATTACACCATAGGTATTTGCACTGTGGGAGGATTGGACGTATTTTTGGACATTTTGGACGTATTTTAGAAGAAGTTGAGCCTTGTTTCCCAAGTATGAAAAGATACATCTGAAATATAAAACAAGTACATGGGGAACGGAGTGGGTTTTAAAGATGAACAGAATATATTGAAAACTCAGATCTCATCAGGTAAAGGTCGAACTTAATAAAGAAAAACAAAGCCTGGTTCTAACTAGTGGGTGACCATTTTAAAAATTCATTGTTTTTAATGAAAGTTCTGTCTTTCAATAAAGAAAGGATTTTTTTTTAATTTGAGTATGTCTGCCTAAATTGTTTATTTTGCCTTTTCATGCACTGCAAAAACCCTTCTAAGGGTCTTCTAACATAGTGAGAACATTCTAAAAGCTGCACTCTTAAAACTACCTTTTTAAAGGTACAAATATTATCAATTCCCACTTTGAAAATTTTGGCTAACAAAAGACTGAAAGAAATTACTTTAACTCTACAAACCGTCATTAGAAGTACTTTACCTGCAGAATAAAACAGCCTGTGCAAACGGGGAGCTTTCTGGCTGTGTTCCAGCCTTGAGATGACTGACATTGAAGTATGAGAGTGTGTGATTGATGAAGCCATGCATGGTTCCATCTTGACTGTATGCATATTGATACATAAGGCGTGGAATGAAATCAGATGTGACAGCAATTACAAAAGCCTGAGAGACAAAAAAAAAAAACACACAACAAAAAAAAAACCAAACACAACAAACAGACAACAACCAAAAAACAGTGCCATGAACCTATTTCTAATGTGTTTCAGATTAAGTTAATTCAGGTGATAATTTTCATATTCAAGTAAGTTGAATGGGCACGAAGTGAGAGTTAAATGGTCAGACCTGGTACACAACATATATAAATTCACAGTAACCTTCTCTGTGTCTCCAAGGGAATGTTGTAGTTAGGGAAGTGTAATATTTCTTAGAGCATAGAGTCGCAAAAGCAATTAATGTACTGTACATTTCTCCAACTCTTTGCATCCCTGGACCCATTGGGAAGTTTATCCCTCGCTTTACAAAACTACAACAAGAATAATAGCTAGCTGGTATAATTTGGAGTATAATATGGTGTAGTTACACAGTGTTATCTGAGATAAAACAGTTGAATGCAAGGTAGTCATCCTGCACCCTCTGCATCAAGATTTACACATCTGACATCGGTGGTTCTCATGGTGGTATTAAACTGCTGTAATTGTGAAGTGAATTAGTCACAGAAGTATCTAGATCATGTCAATAAGAATTCATGAAGTTCATTTAAAACTAGATTTTGCTAAATAGCCCTTCTGCATCAATATTATTCAGATGGAAAAGTAGAACTGGGCATTCAGTACTTTTAAAATTGGGTATGTGCATATTTACATTTCTGTCAACAAAAAGTAGCTAACTGATACTTTAATCAAATACCCAAGAAATAAAAATATTTGTTCTTTTGACATAGAAAATAATCATGGATCGTGAATCTGCAAAGTGCGTTCAGATAAAACTAAGAAGAAGCTACATAGTTTTGTTCAACCAGCACAGATCAGTGCTGGAAACCTGAAATCTATGCCTGAAAGCCAAACTATGGGTATGTACAGGACTGCACAGATTTCCTAACTTAAATCCTGAAAACTGCTGAGCCATAAGAGAAAAATGCTCCGCCCAGGTCGAACAACACTGCTTTTCTGAAGGCATTATGGTTCTCCCAGTTGTAATGGTAGCTTACATACTGCTACAGGGTGCTGCTGGAAGCTATTGTACTAGATAATTTGCATAACACCTCTGCACAAATTCCCTCTCCATCAGTGACAATCATCTGCCTTTCTAAAGTGCTTTGATACCTTTGATATTTTATGGTTCAAAATGATCTTAAAGGTCTTTTCCAGCCTAAATGGTTCTATGATCTGTGGATCAAAAAAACTATAGATAGTATTATGATTGAACTCTTATAGCATGAGTCTTTTTCATCTTAAAGTATACACAAGCAAATTTTATATAAGAAAGACATGTAGAACAATAAACATAATGTATCTGTATACCAGACACGCATTATGTTAACTTAATCATTCTTGTTCTGTGAAAGAATACATTTTCCCATTTTGTAGACTGGGGAGTGTTTAACCTAACAAAAAAAAAAAAAAAAAAAGCAGCTCTTACAGAAATACTTAGAGAAATTATGTTTAGGGATATAACCATATCTGTATGTATCAGAACAAATGATAATGCTATCTATTTTTTGACTTTCTGCTCCTAGAATCTAGGATGTTGTATTTACATCCTCTTTATTCATACCAACTGTTACACTAATAGAGTAAGAGAAAAAAAGAATGGGCATGAATGAGAAGTGGATCTTTATCAATTTTCTGGAGCGTTTCCTGCTTACATCTCCTTCCTTGGTTGTTCTTATATGAATTAGTCTTCCTGTCCTACATAACACAAGGATAGGGGGAATGAGATGAGTGTAGAGTCGTCTCATTTGTCATTAAAACGTTTTACACTTTCACAAGAATGAACTGGATAATTTATATTTTATTGTGTCCTGTTGCAATTGAGAAAATTAAGCCTCACTTTTAAATTATGTTGGAGGGACAATATAAGCTCCCAAGATCACAGTTAGAAACTGATGTAACCAAATACTTACATTAATGATAACTGAAAGCTTTCCAATACAACTCAGAATATTATACCAAATTCCTGTAAATAAAAAACAGAGTTTGTTAATGGGTTTACTATGATTTTTCTTCTTCCAAATTGAATTCCTTGCCGTTATCATCCCTGTAATGTTGATTCATTACTTACCTATATCTTTTGCTCTTACAGTGTCTGGCCTCCTCAGTTCAGTAACAAACTTCTTAGCATCAAGGCGGACTTCTATGATGTTGTTCAGAAGAGCAAAGAGAGGTGCCAGAGGGAAGGAGGCAACGAAGAGTGTGACAAAGCCAAACTGGATAACTGGAAGAGAAATATGCAATGTTTTTTTTTGATATCTCATGAAGGGAGCTGGTAAATGCAGCTGACTACAATTTGTTGAGTAGCTTTGTGGGTAACCAAACCCATAAAACTCCACTTCACAATTTGGTCCCAGTAATAAATATCACAAAACAAGTCTATGAAAGAGAGAAAGGTTTGTCACTATGCCTTATAAATGTTTTAAAAAATGTTCCTACTCTCTAAGCACAAGCCAAAGTAAATACTAAATTTAATAAAGGAGAAAGGGGTCGGGGTGTATCCTTCTGCATTTATACATAATTAACTTATTAAGTCTGCTGTTCTTCCCTGTCCTTTTCTCCATAAGGAAAATGATACACAAGCAAGCAAGAGGAGAGAATCTACAATTTGTCACAGTTTCTTCCCAGCTTCCTTTGGAAAACTTGGTGACAACCTGCTAAGAGCAGGAACAGAATAAGTATCTTTGTGGATGCATGAGCCTGTGGTGTTGTATAGCATTTTCATCCATCCTTATGTCACTGATATCCTCCAAAGTTAAAAATCTTCTTCTTTAAGTCCTAACAAAGGAGAATGCTACTGTCACTTTATTTTGCTGGGTTTGTAATTTGGGTAGAATAGTTTGGGAGAAAGAAAGCACTAATCAACTTGCCTAAAGCACAAGTAGTAATGCAATGAAGCACAGTCCTCCTGAGTTCTTCATGCTTGCTAGAACAGATGCACAACTAAGCCTGGCTCCTTCCTCAGGGGAAAAACACCAACCAACTAACCAACCAGCCAACCAACCAAAGAAAACTGTCTCACTTTGAAGTGGATCACACATTTTGTATCTTTTTCCCAGTATTAGACTACTAGCACCACAGAGTTCGGCTCAGCACACATAGTGTAATGATATAAAGAAAAAGACTATGTTGTTTTCTGAGTGAATTATGCCTCTTTTCTAGGACATATGATGACTTGTCTTCATGTAAACAAATGATTTTCCAATGTCACCCTGCAAAAGCACAGTGCTGACAAAACAGTGTTTTTCTGTTATCTTTCAGAGCTCTAGAGAAACTTGGAATAATGTAGCAGAAAACGAAATCCCTTCAAGCAAGCTTCTTCAGCTTTTGGGTGTGCAGAGTATCTTTAATTATTCCTCCTTTCAGTGGCACTTCAGAATCTACCTCAGTGGGGTAAAACTCATCTGGGCAAACCCTCATTCTGGGGTTGTTTAGCCTGGAGAAAAGGAGGCTCTGGGGAGAGCTTATCACTCTCTAAAACTACCGGAAAGGAGGTTGTGGTGAGATGTGTGTCGGTCTCTTATCCTCAGCGGTAAGTGATAGGACAAAAGGAAATGGCCTCAAGTTGAGCCAGGGGAGGGTTAGATTGGATAGGAGTAAAATTTTCTTCACTGAAAGGGTTGTGAAGCATTGGAACAGGCTGCCCAGGGAAGTGGTTGAGTCACCATCCCTAGGGGATATTTGAGAGATGTGTGGACGAGGTGCTGAAGGACACAGTTTAGTGGTAGTATTAGCAGGGTTAGGTTGACATTTGGACTTGATGATCTCAAAAGTCTTTTTCCGGCCTAAACGGTTCTATGATTCTACAAAAATTAGAGTCTGAAAAGGGATGGTTTTTTTTTTGGTTTTTTTTTTTTTTTTTTATTAACATATTGCCTTAAAGTCCGTGTCTTCCATGGAAAGCAGCAGACATTAGTGGTGAATGTTACTCAGGAGACTGAATCATTTTCTTGTAAAAATGCTACATTATTTTAAAGTAATACTTCAGGGAAGTGAGAGAGGTTTATTATGCCAGAAAAATAATGAGGAGTAGAAGAAGAGGAAAGAGACAGAAAAGAATGCTACTCAAATGCAAAGGCAGTAATCCCAGTAAGATTAAACTAATAAATCTAACTTTGACTTACACTTCAGAAATGAATAAATAGTAGTATAGAAAAAGGGTTGGTGTGTATGAGGCCCTATTTATTGTGGGTTTTTTTTCAGAAATTCCCTGTATAAGTTCTCTTTCCACTATGGGAGGAATCTGTTCCGCTTCTTTGTGAAAATCAGAGGTTTTCGTAGCACAACTGTTTACTTTAAAATCACATCCTTAGGCACTGTTGTCACAGCCTACAACTGACAAAACAGCTTTCTCCAGGATCTTCTCCTGCACACATCTATTTTTGTGTGCAGATTACAAGTCTTCCGACTGACATTGCTGGGTTTCTCTTTTCAGTGACAACATATTTGCACAATAAAGTATCATCTCTGTATTGTATATATGGCCTTTTGATTTTCATTCTCATTGTTTTGTTTCAAGATTTTTCAAAGCATACAAACATCCTATCCTTGAAATCATACTTTCCCGAATATTTTATGTTTAGAGTCAGGAAAAGAAATTAACAAGGAAACCAAACCAGATGTTTGAGTAATATCCCAAAAAAATGTAAAATACTTAAAAAAATACATAGCACCAAAATATGCCTTATTTGGTTTTAAGTGAATTTAGCAGGAATAGAGCTGGGAGGCTTCTTTAAAAACAAACAAACAAACAAAAAACTAACAACAACAACAAAAAACCCACAAAAAAACCCACAAAAAACCATACACACACAAATAAACAACCCCCCCCCCCAAAAAAAAAAAAACCACCAGTACTTTAGGTATAAACCACACACACATTTGCTTTGATGTTTGCAGCTCCTTTCATTCATTGCCTGGGAATTTTTTTTTTTTTTTTCAAGTTCCTGGAAGAATGTGCAAAGGAATTCTGGAGAATTGTGTAAATATGTCTTCATAGAAAACTCTATGCCAGAAGTGTTTGTGTGGCCATCTTGAAAACTCTTCAAACTTCTAGCCTTCTTTTTACGAAAGTGTGAATGATGCAAAAAGCAGGCAAAACCTCCCAGCCCAAAACTAAGCATGCCATCATTTAGATGGACTTGTGTAGTAAACTAGGAAACAATCATCCAAATCAACCTGTCTGTGAACAGCCTCAGCAATTTAAAGGTACTTGTTTAGTTCAATCAGTATTTGTAGAAATGAGTATGTCAACAAAGCTGCATGGATTAAAAAAAAAAGAAGAATCCCTGCTGTGTAGTTCAGGTCCCAGAAGCAATCTAGTCACAGCATCCTGGAGTTCTGTGGTTGCCTGTCCAGTCAGAATGGAAACATTTACAACACTTTTCGGGCAGTAACAAAGACGGTTCCTTCAAGAACAGCCAACACAGAGATATTCTACTTTTGGCTGGAGGACTTGATGGCAACCCTGGAATACAATTTTACAGTGATGCTTCTGTCACAAGGCCTCTATACAAAGCACCTGCAGTGTTTCACTTACAGCTCTATGATCCCACATAGGAACCCTACTTGACTTGGGTGATTATTCTCCTGGGCTTTGAGGCAAAAGGCTAAGAAGACCTGTGACAGGCGTTGAACCTCTGGACATCTAGCCTCTTTCAGATATTCCCTACTTGCCTCTCCAGGCCAGCCTGGAGACAACAGAGATGAACATTATCCAGCCTCGTGGCACAAGCCAGTGAACAAAATGATTGAAGGCTGTGTATAAGGAGAAGTCAAAGGGGAATAACCCTTTCTTCTGGACCACAAAAGCAGGAGACTAGATGTGCTGTCAGTGACACAGACTATTTCTGATGAGCGAAAATGCCCAAACCACGTACTATTGGTGCCCAGGACAGGTCACCTTTACTCTCTGACTTACGCAGGAAAGAGGCAAAGGCCTCAGAGGCAGCCCATGAGGTTCTCAACAATTGATGCCATACCTGCAACATCTCACCCAGGCTTAGGCTGGCTGGCCCCTGAGACAAAAACTATAAAAGACAAAGAGCATCAAGAGAAATCTTTCATACCACAGCACTTCACGGGAAGTCCACGTTTCACAGAAGCTATTCTTCTGTGCACAGGGCCTGAAAAGAACCCAGCCCCAACAAAGAAAGATGGAGTACATGCTGTCCCTCTAATTCCAGTCTCCAAATTATGATTAAGAGCACAGATCGAGGCTTTTAAATTATGGATCTGGAGAGTGCTGGTTAGTGTTCTTTTGTAAGGGATACAGAATCAGTCTCCTGCATGAAACAGTGAATATCACTCAGGCTCTACCAGATTTACACACTGAGTAGCATGGGTAACCCTAGTATCTTTTACATCACAACATAACCTAAGAGAAGATAATTGTTTATGATTCTGTTGGGTTTTTTTCTTACTACTGTATGAATAATGTCTGTGATAGGATCATGTGTTACTGGAAGTAAACAACAGAAGGATCATTCCTCTGCTAAGCAACTTTCCAAGCCCTAAGAAAAATTTTTTTCAATATACAGCCAAACCTGCTTGAGAAACTAAGAAAAAGGTATAATTTACTACTCTTCTGTAATAAATGTATGCAACAAGCCTACACACAACAGGATGAATTGGTATTTTCAAATCCATCCTCATTAAAGAGATTATAAAAAAATGCAGGTTTCTCTTCAATTATTACCTTTTTATTATTATTTTGCTGCCTCACACATTGCCTTTTTGATGGCTTTTCCTGCTTTAGGGGAAATTCTTCCAAACCTCTAAGATTAATCCTTGTGATTGTCGGTAGCTACAGACATTGGTTCTGATAATTTTCTTTTTGAAAATCAAAAGGGAGATTTGCCATTGATATTTAACATATGTGGGACGATAAAACCCTTTATTATTATTTCTCTTTGAAGAAAAAAATATTTTCAATTAATTGCCAAATGAACCTTGGACTCTTAAAGGGCTTAGACTTAAGAAGGGAAGACCAAGTGAAATGAGAACTTTAAAGTCATTACAGATGTCAATTTCTTCTCAAGCAAACAGTAGTGGTATACATTTCACACATTCACATACATAATTTACCTGGCTTTGGAGCTGATGTCACAGTTTGTTTCATTAACAATATTTACGGCTACTCTAAATATCAATTTCTTGACAATTCCTATCACTGCACGCTAGTTACACGTGTTGCAAACTTGCTGCCAGATGAATAAGGAAATTGCTATACATGCTACCTACTTTGGGAATGGGTATAGTCTGGTATATTGGGCTGGGTCAAAAGTCGTTGCACAGTTTTAGAAACAGAAAGTGCTAATGACAAATTTGACACATTAAGAATGACAATTTATGTTTCAGGATTCCTTCAGCAAAATTTTCTGATCACTCAGGAACATTAAGAGTTTCTCTGCTTAAGAGTGTCTGCTAAGCAATAAAAATATACATCAGTTAATAATATGAAAATAAACAGTCATCAGACATTTCAGTGGTATAAATCAAAACTATGTGCAGACATGCTATTGACTGACAAGGTCTGTTCAAGAAAGAAGTTCAGCACAGTCTGCTGACCGAAAACAGATTCAGAGTTCAGTTCATTGAAGAAATGACCCACAAAAACTTTCCCTGAAGGAAAACTTAGAGTTTATTTGTCATGGTGAAATGTTGGCCTCTTCCTCCCACAATACTGGTGTCTGTAAAATGCAACGGAAGTCAATGGAAGTCTGCCTGACTTCTGGACTTTGGGTTTAACACACTTATTTTATCGATTATTATTTATTTATATATACATAAAAGATTTATATATGGCTTTTACCTTAAAATTTTGTCTTGGTGCTTGACCTTTATGCCTTGGTCTCAATGTTTGCTGTACATTTATAGATCATTAATTATTAATTATTGATCTGTATATTGTAGATTTATATATGACTTTTACCTTAAAACTTGGTCTTGATGCTTGCTGTATGCTACATCAAAGAAGTCATGTAGTTGATTTTGCTGGACCTGCTCCTAGTTAGATGTTTCACAGATTCACACAGATTCAC
>NW_010248015.1:0-34722 GCF_000690775.1 Eurypyga helias
AACCAGACTGATTCCTTGGGGTTGGGATTTGAATGTGGCAAGGTAGCAGGGATATCACTTTTCCTGGCAGGACTGTTCCCAAAGCCCAGGCTCTGCGGCTGTGGCCCTGGCCAGCTCCTGCAGGCTGATACCCACTCCCATCACAGCACGGGGCCGGTCTGACACTGTCACATTATGGCAAAGCTGCCAATCATTGCCTGCCTGGAGTGCAGGCTTGCGCCTACTTTATCTGCAATCTCTTTGAGTATAAATGGATGTTTGCTGGGCTCTAAGACCACACAAATCACCTCAGGCGGAATAATAATTGTACTTGTAGCAGCAGCCAAGCTATTTCATGGACATGTTGGGTTGGCAGAAAAGTGAATCAATTTATAAAAGAGTGTGCAGCATTAGATAAAGCCCAAGCCCTGACGGCTTTATCTGATAGGTTCAGTTTGTTTTTCAGAAGTGAGTTGCCCTGAGGCATTTTGCTCAGTTTTATCGAATAGTCACTTTATTTCAAGCAACAACAGAGGCTTAATAGGAAGGTGTAACTTGCTGAAAGGTCACCTGTAGCAACATATTGTCATCTGAGCAAATGCAAACTTTGCAACATGTAAATCTCTCTACAAACTGGCAGTAAGCATTTGACTCCCATGAGCTGTTTCATCCCTATGCTCACACTTAAAACCATGTTGAATATCCTCAGCTACTTAAGTATAATTTTCATATAACTGAGGTGGACAGAGGAAGAAGCTATATTGTAATCAAGAAGAGAATAAATGAGTGGAATTTGATTCATTCAGAAAAGTTCATTGGTAATGTAATACAGTCTAAGATAATTTCCAGAACAGCAAATTAAACAGACACAGATATAAACTTCTATACATCTTGGAAGTACGAGGATCACACAAAGTAATTACCAAAAGATGCTAATTTCAGTTACTGCCAGAAAAATTATAATTTAACATTGGAGATGGTAGCAAAAAAGAAATAAAGTGAAGGAAATCTCCAAAGTTTTAGAAACTATTTTCTCCAGTTTTTCTTCTCAATGCAAAGGTAAAAAGTTCATAGTTAAAGCAAATGCATATTACGATTAATTAATCTAACCACAGAAGCAGAAATGCTCAAGTTTATTGAACCAATCCAGAAATTAGATGAGGAAAGCTTGCAAGACAAGCCACTGCAAGAGCATTCAAAGGCTTTTTTGTTGCTGTTATTTTCAGTTACCCATTTCATTACAACAGCAAACATATGCAAGGAAAAATACTAGAGATGGTATTATGGGGAAGATACATTTCAAGAATGAGACCATGTTTTTTTCCTGAATACCCTCACAGCACTGCTCATTCTATTAATTACACAAGTAAGTCAATCAATAATTATAAGATGGTTAAAGTATGTTTAAAAACTTTAAGTTAGTAAGCACATCTCTTAAGCTAGAAAAAAATCCTAGCACACAACAAAAATGTCCTGTAAATTAAAGCTGAAGACCAACATTTTCAGACTTTAAACACTGAGACCTGTAGCTCATATCCATATTCATGAATCACCATCTAAACAAACTTACATTGAGAGGATGCAAAAATTCTAAGTATCGGAAGCAAAATTTCTAAGCTTTAAGATTGAGAAAAATTATTTAGTTTTTTAGGAAAGTAGATGTTTAGGGGTGGATACTAAGAATTGTTGTATTTGTTTCATTCTTTTTACAAAGTTTGACATTCCAATAGACAAATATTCAAAAGGAATAAGCGGCTTCTGTTTAGTCCTATTTAGATCCCTAGAAACCCCAGACATCAGCCAGTGGCAAACCAGTCTGATGTGTCCCTGTAGATATCTTTTTAAAAAAACATGGTGTTGTTGATAGAGTCCAGATTTTTATTTGTTCAGGTAGCATCCAGGTCTCATCCATATGAGAGTGAGTAAATAAAACTCTTAATAGTACATATTGGTCCAGAGTCTCCAAGAACACAGGGACCCTGCCATCTACATAGTCAATAAACACTTCAGCTTCCCACACAACTCTCATATAAAGATCTAAAAACGTTCCAGAAATGAAAGTGAGTTGTGCTTCCTACTCTTCCCAAACAACAGTACGGCATTTTACAGACACAGAAACTTAGAAACAGGGCAGATGAAGATAATGTCAGCAGTGCTGGCAGAGCAGACAAAGTACTGGTCTCCTCATTGTAAAGATGCAACCTTTATATCCCCAAATATCAGTAAAACTAGGAGCTGAACTTTACAGTCCTCCACTTATGCTTCTTTGCACTAGAGAATTTTGAGCTGTGCTGTCAGCAGACACGTGGAACTGTCAGCAGGTAGTGTTCTCAGCCAGAGTCACTTTTGTCATTCATAACACGATGAGTTTGGAATATTTTGTTTACCTGATATCATTGTGCAGTGGATTGCACTGTTTGCAAAGTGCTAAGTGCATTGTATTTCATTCATAGCCAAGCATACATTTATTTTGGGGCTTCTTAATAGAAATTCAAAGTATGAAGTTCTGGTTGATTACTGTACCCAAAACCCTAAAGAGAATATGGGAAGGTTGGGTTTTTTTGTTTGTTTGGGTTTTGTTTGCTTGTTTGTTTAATACACAACTTATTCAGGAGCATTTATTTAAATGTCAATTGAAGCTCTTTTTCTTTAAAACAACCCAAAGCTCTAATTATTTGGGGTGGGGTGTGGGGGTAGGGTAGTGGGAAACACAGCAAACTCCAAAAAGTCAAAACCCAACTTGGCAATAATTTTTTTTATTTTTCCATGACAAATATGTCAAGTCTCATAAATTATTTAGGATATGCATTTTGGTCCCCACCTCACGCTTTCTCTTGGTTGCATATGTTGGTTATTCATTAGCTATGAAACACTGCAGCACCTCTCCATCTCCCAGGTATGCCGGCTACCTCAACCTATCACCAAGTCCCTGAGAGGAAGGGACTCTATAGCTGGCCTGTCTGAGCCCTGCCTTCAAACAATCCCCCCGGACAAGCTCTTTTGTGCTGCAGTCTTAAGCTACTGCTATTTGCCTTTACATGATCCTGTGCCTTGACATGACCGATTCACAAACACGATGTTACTGCATGTCCTAACATGTAAGTGGAAAAGGCAAGAAGTAGTAGCACTCAAGGGTCCCATGACTGTGCATGGGCTCATAAACCCAGAGAGCGTGGTGTGTGTGTGCTGTCACTAGTGAGCTTCTGTCTCCACCAGCTGAAAAGGAGGAAGGGTACCTGAGTGTCTGTGCTTATGTTTTCTGTGAGCCCTATATGTGGGTGCTGTTGGTGCAACACCTTGTGCATGGCAGTCTATGTGCCTGCCCCTGTCAGCACCCTCTGTGTGCGTCTGTCTCTGGGATACACACTCAGCTTTCCTACTGGTTGAACTGGCATCAGGAAAGTGTCAGCTGCATCCCTCAGCCTGGGTAGAGACCCCAGGTCCCCCAGCTGAGCTCCGTGCAGGAGCAGCCAGGCAGGGGGAAGCAGGCAGCCATGCTCTGAACATCACCTAACCTGAACCACAATCATGGGACAGTGCCAGCCTTTGAGAAATTCACTGCTCACTTACAGCCTCAATGGATTCGCCAGCCTTTGAGAAATTCACTGCTCACTTACAGCCTCAATGGATTCACTAGAAATGTTGGTACTGTAAAGCAACTATGTGAATGAGGACATCATATTTGCCTCAAAACATGTTTGATCCGTTAATTGCCCAGATGTAAGTCAGTAAGCTGACTGCATTATGTATGTATTTAGATGATTAAGTGGCCATGTTCATTTGCAGTAGAGCACTGGATTTTGCGATACGCCAGTGCACTAGAGTGGAAAAACTATGGCATCTTCAACTACTCAATAATTAATTTTTTTACTGAATTAAATATGAAATCAGTACAGGTCATATAGAATTCCTTACACTACTTAATAATAGTCTCTTAAAAATCCATCACATTACTTAACTTCATATCAGCATCTATTTTATTTACTCTCCATTTTTAATGTGCAGCACTCAGCAGTATGTGATGCCACATAAAAACATCAGATACTGTCAAGTGGGAAGAGAGGGTTTTGACAGCAGACTACTAGGGTGTTGTCAGCTTGGAGGCAACTTGGGATTGTGGGTTAGGCATTTTAGCTCAGTGTCTAAAAATGAAGGCAGTAAAATAGTTAATAAGGCTGTTTAAGTAGTAAAAGCTGGTTTCCTGGGGAAAAAATTGTTTAATCATACACATGTGTCCATCCTTCTCAGCATTAACAATAGCTTCCTACTGTCTGTATTCTGGGGAAGAGGAAACAACATTGTGATAACCCTCACTACAACCAAAAGAACTATAAAAAGCTAGAATTTAAAAAAAAAAAGGTAAGTGTATTTAAGTCTGAGGATCCTATGCATATCCTCATTAGCCACACACCTCAGAAATCGCTTTCCCAGAATAATTAAGTCTGACCTGCTCCTTCTCTCTAAGCTTTGCAATGGGGGGACCTCTTCCACCCATGTAGGCGGCAGCCTTACCAGCGGTGAGAAGCCCTGCTTCCATAAGCACCACAACATACTGTGAACAGAACTACCAGGACTCACAGGAAATTATTTGCTACAATGGTTCCTAGAAATGTGGGCTCTGTACCTTCCCGTTCACTCCCCTTCCTCATGTACACCTTTTGCCAATATTTGGAATTTTGCAGGATAAATTCAGCACCACACCTTCCCACAGCTGCACCAACCAGGACCACAGTGGAGTCTGCTGGAGAAGCTTTACTTAACAGTACTGGTTGCCAGGAAATCCGAGATGAGATAAAAAGTCATCTCTCATCACTGGGAATATTAAGGTGACTAATGCCAAAACATATTAAATAATGCTGAGATTTGATAATACAACACGTACAGCTATAGTGATGCAATCGCCAAATTTAGGATTTGTACAATAGCACAGTTTCATTTGAGAGAAACATTCATACAACATTTGCATTGGGGCAAAGATATAAAACATCTGGATAGAATCTGTTACAGGCAGGAGGTGAAAAATACCTGCATAGAACTTAAAACCTCATGCCTTTATTAAAACTTAAACCTTGCATCTTTAAATTAGGAACTTCTAACACTAATTTCTGGACTTGCTGGGTGTACTCATGGAATTATTAGTGTAAAATAAACCAGAATCTGATAACCATGTTGGAGCAAGAGAACAAAGTGTTTACCCACTGCTAAGGTCCACAAAATAACATCACACATCACAGAGCTATACCAATCCCTACTGTAAACTATTCAAGCACTTCCTATTTTCTTCAAATCCATCTACTCAGACTTCAACTGTGAGATTCAAGCTTTTTTCCATGATGGACAATTAAATAACTATTATAGTATAGTTGTTCATGTAAATAACAAATGCCAAAACAGCATATATCTGGTGGAATATTGTTTTCCCTCATGATCAAGATCACGTCATCCTTAAAAACAACAAAAAATCTAGGAAAAAATAAAAAAACAGATAATGCTCAAGTGATCTTTAAGGGTGAACATTATGTTTTCACAGAAAAAAAACAACAATCCAACCAACCCTGTTACAATTTTGCAATTAAATTGAAAACAACAAAAATATTAGCAATACATTCCACTCAAATCAGGCTCTCTCTGCCTGAAGTTCAGAATCCGCCAAGTTACATAAAAAATTTGCATTTAAAAATGAAACAAGAAATCCCTTTCTACCTGTTTGAAATTAAAAGTAATCCCAATGGAGCTTGCAAAATATATGCCTATTGTTTAATGACCTTCTAATACTGTAGAAGAACATCCAAGAACATTTTAGATAATTCTGGTCTAAACGGGCTAATGACGGAAGCCAAGGCCAGGACTACAGCAAGCTGTTCGTTAGCATTTGATATTTCTGGCAAATAAACCCACTGCTGTTCATCCCTTAAGTTCATGTCCAACAAATTGTAACAACTGCTACTGAGATCCAGTACAGAATATTCTGCTCCCATATAGAATCTCGCTGCTGTAAAGGAGACAGCAGTGGCTTGAAAAAGGAAGCCAAGCTTCTTTCAATGGCTTCTGCTAAACCAGTATAGCAGTAAGGCTCCAGCTGAACAGGACAAAAGCTGATCATAATTTTTTTACTTTTTCTTGGTGTGTAAGGAAGAATCTGGGGTATTTTATTACTCACTGTAATGCAGGACAGGGAAAAATAAAAAATAAGCACATATTATTAGGTTCTCAGCCTCCATAGTGATGGTGATCATGGTTCAGTGATCATGTTCTGAACATGACATTAATTTTCATAAGTACTGTTCAATCCACCGTGTGCAAGATTCCACCTTTCTGCTGGCCTTTAAGTCCCAGTTCTATGTGTCTCTCACAATCAGTATGCACTGGCAAGCTCAATGTACACAATCAAGCTTGCTAGAGCTGATCACTGACCAGCTTTAAAAGGCTTGGAAGAGCTTTTTTCTCCAACTGGATTGTCAGCTAAAACTGTCTTAGCAAACATGGTATGTATGAGCTCTCAATTTTTAGCCATTCATGTAGAGAATATAAGGAAATAAAAGATTTGCTGAGGTCAGACTGATATGTGTATAATTCTATTTACAAATCAATTAAATGTCTCATCTGTGTCTTGCAACTGCCTTGCAAAATGGTTGACAATTGTTAACTCAAGCTTCTCTACCAAAGAAGGTGTTCAACTTTTTGGTCTTCTGATGCAGAGTAACACATAAAATCTGCATATGACATGGACAATGCTTACACTGTGCAGAGAAGCACTTTGCAGACAGACCATTAGGTTCCCCTGGAGCACTACGCTGAAACTGCTTGGGAGCCAAGCTACTAACCTCTCTGGCACCTGACGCTCCTTTGGTATCACTGCTATGTTCATTCCTTCTATTGCCACTTCAGTAAGGAATACCTAGTGTAGTCCTTTGCAAAAGAGAAGTAGAGTGCATCTAATGGCTCAGAACTCAGAAGAAAAATTAAAACAAGGAGTACCCTTATAACAGTTTTGGAATTTTATCTTGCATAATTTTCGAATTGTCAATACTACATAAATATACTCCCTTTACACACTTCTTCCAGTGTTGCCACTGTATTCCATGGACACACAAAACTGAAGTCTCTTTGACAGGAAGCAACATAAAGGGTTTGCCAACTGAACCAGGAGAAGTGAAAGGCTAGGGATAAATACTCTGGTAAGGTTTTATAGTCTATTTCTGCAACTATACTTTATAATTTTAAGTAGTTAAAAAGATGCCTTCACTTTTCTTACGAACAGTTACCCACCTGTACAGTATTATAGATTCTTTTGAGGACCCCTGAATAGTCATTACTATACACTTTAAAGGGTTACAAATACAGACTCTCCAAAATTGCAATGATTATGCAGACGACACACTGTAGATGCATAACACAAGCAGGTGAAAATGTAGTGAGCGTGGACCTGACAGTTAAGTATATATATACAACATTCATTCTAGGTAGAGTGGTTTGTTACGTATTTTAAAAGAGGATGGATTTTCATCCCATTAACAAGCTGAATAAAACTTAAGTGAAACTAAACTTACAGATGCCACTAAAATAAAAAAAAAAAAAAAAGGAGCAGCCAGCAATACGCAATACTGATAAAGAATCCAATAGAAGATAAAGCACCATAGCAACTCTGACTTTCTCCATGACAGCTGGAAAAAGATTACGAAGTATTTCATAGCTACTTATACCATGTTTAGAGATGCATGCTTAGAGATACTGCGAAGGTCAGCTGACAGTTACAGCTCCAGCTCTGAAGACAGGTTAAAGCAACCTCCAGGCTGCTCTAAATTCAACAGTCTGGCTTTGATTCTCAGGGAAATATGGTCTAGCCATCTCCTGTTTCCACTCCAAAATGATTGATGCACTTCAGCAATTGCTCAAGGGGAGATATGAAAGAACTTACCAATCTATCTAGAAAAGCCCATCAAGGGGTCTTTTATGTGTAAACATTTCCTGATTTGAAGACAAGTTAAAGGATAAATAATTTGTCTGTTTTTAATTATTCAGTCTAGACAAGCTTAATTGCAATTTATTTCAGTTGAGGTGAGCAAGAGTATCAACAATATACATCTCTCCTATTGAGACAAGTCTATATTCCCCTTGTCTTCTCTCCAAACGCAATGGAGATAAATGGTCTTCTGCTCAAGGTACTCTTTGCTTGCAAATACAGAGCCTATCATCCCCCAGTGGCTTCTTCTAACTGAGTCCCAGCAGGTTTCTGAAACCCCTGAGGCCTACGAGCTCAGTCCCTGTGGAGCTCTCTTTCCAACATTTCCAGGTTGGCCATTGCATCTGCACTCTGTTGAAGGAGGTGTCTTAGAATTTGAAGATGAGAAACAGCCTGTAGGTCTGAAAGACTGGTACGCTGACTTGTGCCATGCTACTTACAGTGCAGTTGGGAAGAGAGCAGCACAGAAAGCAAAGTGTAGCAAGGCAGAAAGCAGAAACTGATGGAGCTGGTGATGAAATCAGGCAAGAGTAGCAAGGCACGAGATCACGAGCCATTGCCATTTTAGAATGAGAAGACGGAATCGTGACTGGATTGTAGATTAACTGGTAGCAGTAAATAAAATAAGGTAGAAAAAGCAGATGGAAGTAGAAACATACTTTGGTACATTATAAGACATTCATTACAAGACTGCCTGCAGCAGAGGCTGAAACCTCATTACTCATGTGTACTTCTCTGCACCAAATGTGTGATATTTACAGTTATTAGTTTATAGACTAGCTGAAGCTTGGACCACTGCCTGATTTTATTCTTCTGAAAGGACTTGAACCATCTTCCGGGTAAACAGGTATGACTGAAACAAAATGTATAATGTAGAGTGGCTAAGACCTAGCTCAAAGAGCAAAGCCAGCAAGAATGAGATCTAAAGATAGAAAAATATTAAGAAAACAAGAGATGAAAACAGTTTGATGGCAAACACTGCAGGTATATGGTACACATTGATATCCTGTGGGGCAGTTAATGAAATAACCTATACAAATGAGATTGCCTTTTAAAAACAAAAATTACTGCCTGATATCTGTTGAATCATTCCTCCTCCAGTTTGCTGGACATTTAAGCAGTACTGCAGCCTACATAGATAATAAATTTCTTCTTATTATTGTGGATATTATGTATTAGCTACAAAGAAAATGGGAAATAGTAAGCTATTTCCCTAACCTGAATTTTAGTATTGGGGAAAATTAGTATTAGAACCCTAATCTGAATTTTAGTATTAAGGAAAAAAAAACCCAACATATTTGTTTCAACAATATTTTCTTAGTGTAGCTCAAAGCACTTGTTCAGTAAAGCCTGGTTCTGAATCATGGCAGAATCTTAGTTGCTAGCAGTTTTTTAAGATGCTTCTGACACCAAGCAATATATACATGAGCTGACTGAAGAATCTCAGTTGCA
Organism: Eurypyga helias; assembly: GCF_000690775.1. Taxonomy (NCBI): domain Eukaryota; kingdom Metazoa; phylum Chordata; class Aves; order Eurypygiformes; family Eurypygidae; genus Eurypyga; species Eurypyga helias. The sequence continues at coordinate 9,395 of NW_010248015.1, forward strand.
AAGGAAAAAAATCCCAGTGTTGTAACTGTGGCAGGGAGTGTGTGCAAACGAAGGGGAGATGCAAAGGTACCCAAATAGAGTAGAAGGACCAAAAGGGATCAGCTGGCTTCTCATGGGGGGAGTGAGACAAACCTAAAAAGAGTGAAGAGTGATGAGTTTTGAGCAGGATGAATACTGGTCTCTCCCACTATCCCCTTCCCTGCCTATCCCAGCTAATCTCCTATTTTGGGATGTCTTGACTGCCTAGGGGACAAAACTGCATTTCAAAACTGCTAAATCAGGCCTCATGCTTATTTCTTTCCTTCAGCCTTCTCTACTCATCTGTACCCTACTGTGTAAGAAGAAACCACATTCACAACCAGTCCCTGCCTTAACAATGAAAAAGGGAGTTACACCAAAAAAGAAGGCAGGGATTAGCAGCTGAAGATCTTGTAGAAGGGCTTGCCATTCTTCTTTCAAAGGAAGTGGAAACAGACTGTTGTTACTGGAAGAACCTGACCCTTTTAGTATAGTTAATCTTTTTTTTTTTACTGCTGATTTAGTGGGTTAAAGACAACATTAAAATCAGAAATGAACCTAACTACCCCTCTCAGCAGCAGTGAGTTGGTGGGTAAGCTCATCTTGGATCAAATGCTGTCTAGCAGCACCTTAAACTTCCCCATCATTTCATGCTTCTCCCTTTCCAAAGCTGGTAAAAATTCAGAACTTATCATAGAAAGCTAATACTAATTCAGTGAGAGTTGTCTGTGCTGAAAATGAGTTCTCTTGACTTTCTGATTGAATGCATTCAGCTCTTTAACTGACTAGTTTTAGGAATAATAGCCTCAATGATTATTAACTAGAATTCCCCCTAAGTCTTACTGAGGAGTTGTCATCGATTCAGCTGGTTTTGAAGAAGAAACTCTGAATGCACCCAGGTTATCCAAGTTCACATTTTGTTGTTCCTGATTTATGGCTGACCATTACTCCCATGCTTTGTTTTAGATGAGCATGTGGCAAAAACAGATAGGTTTTTCACCTTTTTTCTCTTGTATTTTCTTTGGAGTGCGTCATACAGCAAATCTAGTATGGTGTTTAGAAAGTCAACTGATGTATGAAGACCTTAACAGTCTGAGGAATATCAAATTGCTGGGAGACTGGAGAGCAAAACAAAAAGAGGAAAATTACTTGGGAAGACATGAGCAGAGAGGAAAATATATAATTTGCAGAGCTCTTCTTCAAATGACTTTAGCACATGTGTGAACATTTATGCTACTTCCCACAGAAAATGTCGAAGTACTTCTCCACAGCTCTGCTAAATGAAGACAGACTATTCCACTGGTGAATATTGCTTAAAGAGTTAGGGAGTTTTAAACAATTATCTGCCCTGTTAAAACAGGTAACACATGCTTCATGTAATACTGGCAGCCCTTAAGAGAAGCATTTAAAAGTTTATTTTCTTTTTATGTTGGACTTGGTTGGTTTGTGTGGGCAACATTCTGGATGTAGTCTCTCTTCTTTAATAGTGAAGACAAAGGGGGTCTGCATGGTATGGTAAAAGTCTACTACAGGAAGCTACTGCAGACAAAGCTTAATATTGAAAACTGTCATGAATGTATATGTGGATAGCAGACTCACACAGACTTGCTGTAATTAATGACAATCTATATGTTTTGGAATGAGGTTTGGAACTTGATTAAACCCTGAAGCACAATCTCTAGCGAGATCAGGATTAGACATGTGTGAAGATGTGCCATGGCACCTCTGCCTGCTATAGGCCCTTCTAAAGGATTTGGTTTTGGCCATTTCTAGAGACAGAATGTTGGACTGCCTGATTTTATCCAGGGTGAAATTTCTGTGTTCCTGTCAATTTCTTAACTAAACCACAGTGTGTTTCCAACTTCTGGTTGAGGCTAAATTTCTACGAAATTATTTACTTGTGCCCCCCCAAGGGTTTAAACATTATTAAAAGCACAATCAGTACATGCTTATTTTTACCAAGAAGCCATTTATAAACTCAGATAAATGTCATTCATGACAAATATTTTTTATTTTGTTTATTGAACTCAATGGGTTCAATCTGCACAAGTGACTCAAGAAGGATTTTAACCTGCAACTCTTCAAGGGTTTCTGATGATCATCAATGCATTAAAAATGGGTATACTTTCCTCATATTACATGGTTGCTGTATTCAATCTCTAAGGTTTCATAAATAAAGGAACAAAACCACCCAAAACACATTGGAATACGAAAGGATATGACGTCTCTGTAGAAAAGGCTGTTACTGTGTTGAAGGATGTTCCCAGTAGTGAGCACTGGCCTTTTCACAGAACATGTATTGTCTCAGCCATGTTTGAAGTTACTTATTTTGGTTCAGTCAATTCAGCTTAAGTCCCAGAATAGTTAGCCAGCCCAGTTAGATCAGCCAATCCATTATGCGTAAAGATAAAGAGATAGGGCTTTAGGAGAAGAATTTGTTTAAACTTGTAAAGGGAGTCACTGACACAAGCCTGAAGAAGGAAGGAAACACTGAGGTTTCCCACTTTGCCTCTTCTGCTTTAAACTTCAAGATACCAATTTTCCTTGTGTACATGAATTTTCCCAGTATTTGTAAATGAAGAAATTAGACTGTTTTCATGGGTCATGATAATGATGGAACTCAAATGTTGTAAATATTTTGCACAGAATCAAGAATTTCTGCCTTTAGTCTGTTACCCTCATTCTCCTCTTCTAGTTTTCTTCACACACCCAGTTTCAACAACTCCCAGGTCCTATGGATCAAGTTGTTTCTGACTTTAAAAATTTTAATTCCAGTCTTGTATTCTTTTTCCTGAAATTCATGTGTAAATAAATCACATCAGATTCTATGTCTTCTTCAAAGACAAATAAGCAAAGTCCTAGCCCTTGTGATCTAAAAGATGCACCTTAAAAAGCATACCCGAAGTATTAAAAAAACCCAAACAAAACAAAACAAAAACAGAAAACAAAGGAAAAAGCAATTAACCCAAACCCTAACCTTGCTGGTTTTAGGACAGTCTAAATATTTTTCAAAATCTTAGTCTTGAGCAACTTGAGCAATACTGTGAGAGCCAACCTGATCTTTCCACTTATATTTGATTATTTCCCAAAGCCTCAGTTTCAGTCATTTACAGCAGATGTTTACCAGAAAACTAAAAATAACAATATCTTCTGGTATCAATCTATATCATTCCGTGCTACCTGTGCTCTGCTGCACGTGCTCTCTTCCAGTGTACTTATTCCACCCCAGTCCATTAGAGAACAATGTGTCTCACTGAGGATCATAGAATTTTAAATCAGTTTTGGAAGTTCTTACCTAGAGCTTTTCTTTGCCTATTTATTATTTTAAATTAAAATCATTACACTGACACAAATGAAAGGAAGAACAGTTTCATTGACACTACAATCAAGTTCTCCTTTTTGAGCCACACGAGTAGGCTGAAGTGATACTACGCTGATAGGATAACATTCCACTGTCATAAAAAACTTAACAATTTGTCCAGACACATTTCTAAGTTATCCAAAACCTCAGAACAGAAATGAATCTTCACTTCCAAGAATTTCACAATCCTGGTTTAATGTTAGTGGATTAGTGAATGCAGAAATATCCACTATTCCTAGATAGGCTTTAGGAATAAAGAGGAAACCATTCAGAGTAGGATGAGACAATGGTCTCAGTTTACTGGCGATTTAAAGTTAGCCAAATATTTCTGAGAGCAGATGGAAGTTTAAACAATGGTTTGGAGAGCTTTTTGAAGAGTGCCTCCCAGGTATAGCGCCCGAGTGAGACAAAGCCCAAAAGCGCTTAAGTTTTCAGTCAAATTGGCAAAGAAGGGATAATCAGTTTCAAGAATAAAATCCTCGGGTGCAAACAAATTAGGATGTTGGGCAGGGTGACAGCCTTGAAAGTGAGAAGTGCTTTTCCTTTGATGCAATAGAAAAATCAGTGGGGAGATGCAAAAACTGAATGATGAGCTAGAAGAATGATTCTGTCTAATCTCCAGTACAGATATGTAGGGAGCACGAGAAAAGGAATATGCAGTAACCAAGATGTAACCTGATGACTCAAGACAGCAATTTAAGCTGTGTGAACTGACTGAAAAGGTACTTAGATCTGCAAGGCAGAATGAGACAGCAGAATCAAGACTTAGGGATGATCTGCAGAGATACCTAAAGACAATGACTGTTTTCTGTTTGCACTACAAAGACTGAGAATATTGCTTTAAACTGAATGAGCCTTAAAAAGAACAAAACCTAAATAGAAGGAAACTGAAAAAGTACTAGATCATGAAACATATTAAATGTCAAATGGGGCAATTTGGTTCTGTCTTGATGTTGACAATGATGACTTGACTTTCATTCATACAGTCCTTCATCAGTATTTGAAGTAATTTATGAGTACAAACACAAACTTCTGTTTTCTTAAAAAAGATACAAGAAGATTTCATATAAACATACATTATCTTTTCAAAACAACAAATCATATTCAGTATATGCTGACGACTTGCTGCTTTATATATATACAATGTTGTTGCTATGATAACACCATGTTTTTTAATTAATTTGTCAGTGTGATTCAATGTAATCCAATCCAGGTATATAAAGGGAATTGTGTATAATGCAGAAAAGTGCTAAAACAGAACTCTTCTGAAAAGGTATTTGATGTGATGGTGAAACTTCAGGAAACTGAATCAGAAATCTGAAGCAGGAAACAGAAATCTAAAACAGTGTTACAAATCCCAGTGGAACAGTGGATGCAAAGTATTCCCACCACAAATCTTGGTGTTCATGCATTATATAAAACGAAGCATCCTTCTGGGAACAAACAGAGGACAAAAAATAATCCTATGTTGTCCTGAAATATTAGAGCATTATTGCTTATTCTCATGTAGTTTAAATGTTCGGAACATTCCTATTTTGAACCTCTATTTTTAGAGATAGTACCATCAAGGCTTTGCTGTGCATATTTAGTTGCAACTTGGCATGCAAGGTATAAGCCCAGAAGTGAAATTATTTTAGTTAATTGGAGGAGAGAATGTAATCAGTCAGATTCTTTTTCTAATTAAAAACTGAAAAAAAAAAATTAATTCCAAATGCTTTCTTGCACAAAATAGCTCCAAATCAGATAGGGATTTAGGATGCATAATTCAAGCTTGAATATAGGGTTGAAATCCTCTCCAGAAAATTCCAGGGTATTTGTATCCAGATTTTGGGCTAGGAACAGTTTCTGTCCAGTCATTTAAAAAGATGCAAAACAAGACAGTAATACATACTATAAATACATTTTGAACCCCTCAGGGAATTGGAAATTACAATAAAAGACTCAGGGGCTTGGTCTGGATTTGCAAGACCCACAAAACTATGAACATATCAGTGTATGACTAATTCTTCCACGTAACAGAAATGCAGACCCGTAGGTGTAAGCAGCACCTTGAGAGGTAAAGTAATTTAATCAAATGCTTCATGTTTTTCAATAAGAATTTTTCCTTTGTCTAATTTAAATCTTTCTTACTCTATTTTAAGATGTTTGCTTATTTTACCCATCCTAGAAAGGGATACTAATTTCCCTACTTCTTTACATATTGGAAAACACTTTCACATCACCACCTTGATGCTAAACATTGCTATTTTCTTTCTTCCTTCTCTTCCTGAAGGTTATACTGATTTCCTTTTCTATTTTTCTAGACAGTTCATACTTCCTGACAGTGCAATGCCTGGACCTGGACACAACAGGCAGTATTTCCCAATGGTGAGTACAGCACAGAATGATTTCATTAATTTTGCAGGTTGAAAAATATATCACATGGGTCTGGGCACTGCATATAAAACATTATTGTGATATATTATGTAGGTACTTATTCTCTTGTGACAACGTGATATTTGTCACTTGTGATTTATATGTGATTTCCTATAATCACCAGGTCTTTTTCTGAAGTACTTCCAATTTTACCTCATTTTGTGAATGAGCATCTTATTCTTATCAAAATGTAGTAGACTGTTTTTCAGTGAGGGAAAATGCAATATATTTTTAAGCAAGATCCTGAATTTGTCATTTTGAGTTCTTCTACTGGTTTCATCATATTCTCAGCTCCTTTCCCATTGCTGTCATCTGCATATTTAATAAGCATTAATAAAAATACTGAATATCACCAAAATTCATGATAGAGCATTTTAGAGCCCTGTCAAATCAGAATAATGAACTAAGCAATGAGTAACTGAAAAATTTTAAAATATTGCCTCACCCACTTGAGAGTTAAACCCCTTACCCTGAGGTTATGAGGATGTTGCAAGGGAGCCAGGAGGAAAACCAAGCTAGAATCCTGTTGTTACTTTATCCAAAAGGCCTGCTATGTCAAAAGATAAAATTAGATTAGTTGTACATGATTTGCTCTTTACAGATCTATGCTGGTTGTTACTCATCTCAGTTATTTTCTAAAGAGCTTAAAAATAGACTGATACCTTCAGTACTTTTACAGAAAATGAAGTTAAGCTGGCTGGTCTATAATTTTCCTCTCCCCACTCTTTTTTTTTTTTTTTTTTTAAACTGACAGATCTTTCTTAATCTTCCCATATATAACCTGTCTTCCACCATAGTGACTGTGAGGCCAGCAGTTGGTTTAGTTCAATGTCAAGAGGAATCCGAAGCCAGACAGATGCCAAATAATTTTCCCTGAACATAAGCAGTCTTCTGTTTTCTAGCCCTGATGCATAAAGTTTAATCTCCCTTCCAGAATACATACTGTCATTGATTTCAATGACACACAGTTTAGATGGAATGAATTCATAGGCCTAATCCAGAATTCTCAAATTAAAGAGAATCTCCCCAGTGGGCCTTTAGTCAAATTCTGCAGATGAATGACAGAAAAGTTAGCTTGAATAAAACTGCCAAGGTTACGTAGTATGTAGCTTGCTGTCTTCAGAAAACACAGGCTGTCCCCTGAAGTGTTCTGAAGAGTTGGAAGAGCATCTTCACTTCTGCTGCACTGAATCCCCATTCTACAAAGCCTTGTTTGGGACATGAAGGACAGGCATGAGTCTTTTAAAAGTGGGACTGCAGCAGCTCCTGTGAACATGATGAGAGCATCTCTGGCCTTCCTTTGCTTGACTCTGTAGACTATATTCTTACATTCTTTGAAAGGAAAATTTATTGGAAGAAAAGATTCATTCAACACAAGGGATAACGCAAAGTGCAGGGCTTTTTCTTTTTTGTGTTATATCCACTACACAAACACACGTTTGTTTTTTGTTGTTAGTTTTTGGGGTTTGGGTGTTTTTTTTTCCTCCAAAGGGAAACATTATTTAGCTCTGTAACCAAAAATCACTTTGGTAGTAAGCATATTAAATATCTTGCCTAATTGTGTTGTAGCTTTTTTGTGAAGAATTTGGTCCTTTTGTTCAGTCTTATCTTTTTTTCTCTCTCGTCCATGAAGTATGTTTATGCATTATGTACATAAACGTAATTAAGAGTAAAAATCACTGCATTTTACACTAATGACATTGCTCTGTCTTTCAGGGTCTTGCATAATTGTAACTTCACTGAGTTTATACAGGAGGCATCTTTGAACCTGGATCCCCTTGGACCCTTTCACCACTACTTAACTTGTATGGATTAACTGATTTTCCTTCCAACACAGTGCTGTTGCCAGATTTACATTTCACTTTCTATCTCTTGATACACCTAACATCACTCTTGTATCATTCTGCGTTGCCTGTAAGAATTGCCTATCGAGAAATGTTTAAAAAACAAGCCTGTCTTTCTATCTCTCCCTCCAATTTTAATACAGGTTGGTTTATAGTGAGTGCTTCAGTGCCAAAAAAATGAGAATGACATGTGCCTTGAGGGTTACTGGAAAACTAGATCAAAAGTGAAGACAATTGCTTGTAAATAATCTTCATACAAACATATATATATTAACATCCTCAACATTAAGGAGATTACTGTATTACTATACTTCAGAGGCATTAACAAACCAAGAAGGAAGGTAAGAAAAGGAGGCAGAAAGGGATTATTCATATCTGGGTTTGAGGTCTTTGGGTTGGTTTGTTTGTTTTGTACAGGAAGTGCTAGAGCATCAAGAATTCTAGCCTGGGAATGAAAATGGTTTGCAATTCCCACTTCATAGTTTGAAAAAGAACATTTTTAAAAGACTTGAGACTGGGTGGCTAAACCAACCTTTTATCTGTCTTCCCTATGCTTGGTGCTACTTCTTCCTCTCTATTAAAAATAGACTTTGTTTTTTATTATAAGCGAAATGTAGAGAACTTTCATTGGGCTAATGGCTTCCTGTTGTCCTTCAGGAGTGGTAGTATACTCTCAGAAAGAATTTTCTGAATATACAGTGTTATTCTGGCATAAACCACCAATAGGAAGTTATCACTCACAGAATTGTAAGGCTTAGTTTAAAGAGTTTAAATCTGTTAATTGACACACAGAAATAATATGAGAAAGAGGAAAATCAGACACTACTAAGTTTTCATATCACTGCATGATTGCAATGAGTTGGGAATCATGAAGTTTTTGGAAAGGGAAGGTAAGATGACCTTTCTCCTTCAAAAGCAGAGGATTTTGTATAGTTATATAAGTGCTAGAAAAGCAGAAATAACTGTATATATTTACATATACACCTTTTAATTATAACACTGCATATGTTATGTACATATACACAACATTTATATCCATAGGTAATATTACACTTAAGTAAAATATAAAATTAGTTTTAAACATAAAGAAGTTGAAAAGCTCCATACAGCATAAACCTCATTGTATGCTTACTGGCAAAACCACATGCACAGCAAGATTTGGTATGGCAAAATATTTCAATGAGCACTCTGACTGAGGTTTATTACATATTGATCAACACAGATAGCACTATTGTTAAGACAGAGGCATGAACCTCTTCACTTTTCTGATTTACATTAGCAGAGGGTACCGTTCATATAGCACTTGCTGAAAAAAAATTTATCTAAAAAAACCTCGTATGGCAGATATTTACACTTTAAAAGGATCTCACCGACACTCAAAAACACACACTTCCCAAAGTAAAGTTTATATGTGGTCAGAATAAAATGAGGAGTATATTGGTAGAAATTAGGACTCCAAATCTTTCTCTGCTTTCATATAATCCTTCACCAACATCAACCCACAAATCATACACTAAACTTAAAAGTAAATCTTTTAGGTTTTTTAGGTCTGTGTTGGATGTATATAAAGATTATTTGATTTAAGTGCCTGGGTACAAGGGGAAAACTCAAGAAGCAAACATCCTGAAGAGTTTTTTCAGCAGTTAAAGAGGAAAAAAGCAGTGCATGATGTGCCCTAGCAGCGTTTCTCTGTGATGTAGGCCACAGTGCTCTCCGTTACCACAAGCGTGAAAAACAACCCCTGAAGGACTTGTTGTAACCCCAGCCAAACAAGAGCAGTAGAGAAAAGCTCCTCTCTTGGCCAGAAATGAATCCAGGTCCCTCATATCACCTGGCTAATATGATCCCCCCCACTTTTAAGGTTACACTTAGAACATTTATACCAATAGTAAGTAGCTCCACAGAGTTTATTTTCCTGTCTCTAAGAGGAGTATAAGATTATCAGTGGTATGGCATATGATGTGCTCCACAAAATGTCTGGTGTGTTTCTCTAACCTGTCCAGTTTCATTCTTAAATAGCCTACCAAATCTGTAAGCTATATGTCATTGAATGTTATCACATATTTGAACCATTTCCATTAAATATTTTTATTTCTACTAAATAGAGTGTGAATTGGTGACAGTAACAATAATTGTTCAGCAGAGTGCCAGGGTAACCCAACAGTTCAGGAATTATGTTAACAAATCCTTTAGACAGAGAGGGTAGACTTTTAGTGAGTAACACTGCAGTGGGAATTAACCAGATCCTTTGAACTTTCAGATTTGAAAAAGTTCTGGACACATTAGTATACTATATACCTATCTTCTATTTTATATTTTTTTATTTATATCTCAGCTTAAAAGCAGCATATCAAATGCATGAAACAGATTTACTCAAAGATGGACACTCAAGCCCAAAATCACTGTAGTTCAAATCCAGCAAATACTGTGGAGGTCTTCTACAACCTAAATGAACCTTCTGAGGTCCATCTAACCCAGAGAAGCTCAGTACCCTCTTCATTAAAAAACTGTAGCACTATGAAGCATAAGTGCAAGGTAAGAAAGGTAAGGTAATGTAAGGTCAGGATTAGAAAGATCACTAATAATTATTTTCTCTCATATGTGTCGTTTTAGTAGACTGCTTTGAGTCCATAAGGAATCATGAGGAAACAATACAAACATTTTATATTCTGGAGCTGTGATTTACAAAAGAATACATCAGGACAAAAAAAAAAATCCATTAAAATCTTCAAAGACCCCTTAAAGCATCACTTTGACAACTCCAGAATTAATTAAGTGGATTGGGCACAAGACATTGACAAGATGTCTGGGCTGGAATTACATTTTTAAATACTACTATTCTTTTACCCAAGACTTTGAAACAAAAATTGAAACAGGCTGTTGTAAACTAAGTTAAGAAGTTCTATATAAAGTAGTATTTATTGTATTTTAGAAAGAAGAATTTAGTAATATTTATTATATTTTAGAAACTGTAGTACTGATAATTTTAAAAATGCAGATCTTTTGATACAATCTACAAATGAAAAAAAGATACTGTAAAACTTGTTTGGCATTAAGTTTTTGTTAAAGTTATTTCCCTTTTTCTTCTCCAGCTTTCTCTAAACACAAAACTTCACAGGATTCTTGAATTTCTCCCCTTTGCTACACATCAAATTATGCATCCTAAATACTTGCCTTGCTCCAAGGAAATCAATATTTTTAAAACGTGCTGCCTCAGGAGCAGGCTGAGGAAAGTATTAAGTGTCTTTGAATATAAAGTCAGCAAACCTTGGCTATTTCACATGAGAAGAAGGGAATATCTTCTCAGTACCCTCTAACATGACTGAATGCTCTACCAACTAAGTGTGAGTAGAAAAAGAGAGGGAGTAGAAGTATCTCAGACAGAAAGGATGAGAGAGTCAGGAGTTTATAATTCATTATGGCTCTATAAATCCAAGTTCAGATAAATTGGACTCCTCATTATGCTTTTTAGGTGTCACAAACTTACATCTAACAATTTTATGCCCCAATTAACAAGAAACCTGATCATCCAACAGCTTTCAGTGTGTTCGTCCCTCCAAAACCTTGCTTTTACTCCCAATTTACTGATGGGGACTAAAGCACAGATGTAGCAAATTATATACTCAGCTCTGTGGCAGAACCAAAATTTCTGCACAGGTTTCTCCAGCCTTAAACTTCATCTAGTCCTAACCAGAACTAAGAAAAAGGCAAAATTCTCCTACCTCAAAATCTTAACGTTTTAGAAATGCCATTATTTCTGGTACAGATAAAGCAATTTTTTTTTTTTTTTTTTATTACTAAAGAGGAAATCAAGGAGGAAACTACACTATTTTCGCTACAAGTGTTAGTGTGTTAACAGCTAGAGGACACTTGGGTCAGACAGCTTTAAGGCTACTCTCAATGGGTGACACTGTTTTGTCTCATTCTAGGGAGACACACAGGACACAGACCCATTCATTCTACATCCCAAAACGTGGAGTTGCTCATATCACCACTGATGTAGTCACCATGAAGCTACCTTCTATAGGTATCTGTGAAAGTGTGTTTTAACCGCATGAATGTGTACATAATTGCACCCAAAAGGGACAAGAACAAAGCCAGCACGAGATGTAAAACAACAGCAGCAACAACAAAAACCCCACCAAAATAAATCCAACCCCTAAAAAAACCCCAAATCCTCCCCAAATTCCTTAAATATCTGTTCCAATTTAATTTTTGAGGTGGTGTACTTCTGTTTCTTTTTTTCTTCTTCCCTGTATTTTTTAATCAGAACTTTTGGCTATGATTTCTTTATTACTATTAACAAAATTGTTGCCCAGTGAATGAAAATGATCCAGTTCTGGATCAGTTCTACAGACCAGGTGACAGTACATTTTTGCTTCCATGCGTAAGGATCTGAAACTTTCCATTTTGAACTTTAAAAAGTCAAGTTCAATAAAATTCCAAATATGAGCTTTAACTCCCTTACTTCAAGTCAAAACTCTCTAGTTGCCTCATCTACTCTGAACTCAGACCAGCTAGATGGTTGAGCACGTTAAAAAGCGATCAGTGTTATCCCAGCCCTGACAAATCCTGTAGCTACAGCACAGCTCTCAGACAAATGAATATTCTAGAAGTAAATACATTACATAACAAAAATGCACATACCAAATGGTGAAAGATGAATCTAGAGCCCTTAATAAATCCATTCTGTCTCAATTTATGTCAGTGATTTGCATATAATAAAATTGTCCCTGAGCAAATAACTGATAAAGTAATAAACCTGTCAACTGCATAAATTGACTGCTTGCTAAGGCTATCTGGCAGTTTGTTCATACAGAGGCAGATGCTCTGGTTTAACACACTAGCTGCAGGAAACATTTGTCTGTTATGTGATAAGAAGGGCTAACAGAGTTAAGATTAGCTTTGATTTTACAGCAGGCTAAATATTCATTGCAGAAGAAAGGAAAAGGCTCTTTAAATATTTGATGTATTTGACACTAAAACAAAATGTGTATATCCTACTCGAATTAGACTACCTTTTCAATTCATCTAAGAAAGTTAAAGGTTGTTTTCTGAATGTGGGAGGAGAATAATAAGCTATTTGCACTAAGCACTTGTTTTGTACAGAATGTTTCGTATTTATCATTTTACTAAATGAACGACTAGCAAGTGGCAAAGAGCAGAATAAGAACTTACATAAACAATAAGTTAGACTATAAAAATCTAAATCTAAAATGTTAGTCATCATAGGTCATAAAACACTCGTGTTCTCAGTACATCCATTTTATAGATAACTAAAATGACACATTTACCCCAAATGTCATGTTAGAAGTTTGTTGTTGTAAGATGTTCAACAGTTCTTTCCCTCAGCCAACAGCACATGTATATGAAGGACTTCTTGCTCTGAGTCAAGCCTTGAAAATGGCACAGCCCTGTTTAGTATTATGGGACCTACCTTTTAAGAAAAAAAATGGAAAACTACTGATGAAACACAGGTGTCAATTGTAATTACTGTTGCTGCCCCTTTCCTTCCCATCCCCTGTGCCCACACAGAAGCTTGGAAGATAGTTCACACAGAGATGGCAAGATATGAACATTTACAGGGTTAAATTATTCAGACAAAAAATGGTATTCATTTTGATATTTAGTTTCCAGTTATGATATTCAACTTGAAATATGCTTTCTATTAAATCATGTGGAGTGAAACTAATTTGAATGATGATAGTAAAAATGCACTGTTTCTGAGATTTGATCAAATAAAACAGTTGCCTTCTCTTCTACTCCCTCCTTTAAAAAAAAAAAAGAAAAACAAAACCAAACCACACACAAAAAATCCTAATTTTTTCTTTCAGCTACTGTTGAACTACAGAACAAAATTCCTGAAAACGTATAGATTTCTTGCAGTTAAATACAGAGCACATTGGAATGGCAGACCTTGACTTTTCAAACTCCTGGGAAGTGAAATGATAATTGCCTTGGATGATGCCAACTATTTATACGGTTGTGTCCAGTTGGAAAAGCCGATTTTCAGCATGCCTGCTCCTGATGTACTATGGGAAAATATGCCTCACAAGCAGAAAAAAAATCAGAACTATATGAGAATCTGCTCCTGGTAGAAGTGAGGAGGCAATGTTTATATATAAAGAGCTGTCAGAGTCAACTGAAAAAGTCGCCTTATCAGCAACAAAATGACAGAGCCAAAACTGATCCTGTCGCAGGTATATTACAAGCCTCAAATTCTCCCAGTAAGAGCTTAAGGCAGCATTTCTATGTATATATAAGTACATATATTAAAAAAAAAAAGGCAAAACAACAAAAAACTGAAACAACAAACTGCATGCACTTAACAAGAAATAGTTAGTGTAGAAGAAAGATGCTAGTTATATGTTGACCTGATGGTTATAGCAGGGTGTATAATCTTTCATATTCCCTGTACTGTATAATATTGATATTATTGAGAGTTAAACCCAAAGCAATCAAGTCCCTATGTGTTACTGTAATTTATGACTTAAAAGAAAAAACTGTGTTCTTTCCTCCAGAGCTGCTCAACTTGTGCTGTTGTACATTATTGGAGAGTTTAAACAGCCCTGTTTCAACCCAGCCCTGAGAAGAAAGAAAATTGTTGATATAATCTCATTTTTCCTAGTCACTATACTTAAAAAGCAGCCATGCTAAAGCTCTTTCTCCAAATGACAGAAATCAAGTAACTTGGGGGAAGAAACAAGTACCAAGCTCCTGTACACTGGGGCACACATTAGTACTCTTCTCGCAAGGGCACCAGCTCAGACATTGCCAGTAAAGAGAAAACACCACAGGTTCAAACAGATCTCTGCAGAAGACAGTCAGCATGTTTAGGCTTTATTCAGTAAACATCTTTTTTCGCACCAGACTCGATGATCACCCTTCACCGGTGTCGGAATAGTGAACTTCTATTCAATACTGCATGTGCTGCTTTTTTAAAACAAACAAACAAAATTTGAAGTGCACATTATCACAGAATTACTATTATGGAGCTCAACATACAGGTATTTTAGCATCTTTTCACATAGTTCTTATGTATCTTTCAGGATCTGGTCTTCAATTTATGCCCATACTAGTTATTGAGACTGGATACACCATAGGAGACTGGTTACTGCTCCTTAATTCCTTGCCAGACCCAAGAGGCAAATTACAAGTCTGCCTGAATCTGCAACAGCTGGCTGCAATGCCTCTGGAGTCGCGCAGAAAATAGACTGCAACATCTATTTCATCTTCCCTGCTTAACCCTTCTGTTTCCCACTATCCCCAAAGGGATCCTTGTGTCTCAAAAGTCAGCATAATAACTGGGTTTTTTGTTTGGGTTTTTGTGGTTTATTTTTATGAATTTTTTCCCCCTGCAGATTCTATATATGCTCAGCACATTTTTTCATTGTGATTCCCACTATCCTCAGGCAGAGTTTCAGATTGCAATTTTACTCTCTCTGTGTTGTCAAGGGAAGGGGAGTGAAACAGGGAGCCCACATGAAATTTCTAAGATGTGCTTGAACAAATCTGCACTGTAGTGAGCTTGACTTACATATCAGTAACAAAGATCTAGTCACATAAAAGGAGACTAGGCCATTTAAAAAATCTTGCTAATAAAAATGTACCTAGACAAAATTTATCTAATAAAAACAATATATGATATAGCTAGAGACTTCAGGGCATTTTCTGGACAAAATGACAGAGTAGTTTCTCATCCCCCACTAGTACAAGAAAGTAAAAATTTTATTCAATGTAATGGAATTGCATAGGTATGTGAAAAATTAGATCTCAGTCTATTTCCCGAGGTGCTTAAAACCCAACACTGAAAATCCTCCTTATGTGATTAAGTAGTTCCTATGTGAGCATGTCTGTATTTGTGAGTGATTCCCTAGGTGTTGCAGTAGCTGCAAGTGAGCAGTTGACTGGCTATTAGAGTACATATGTGACGAGACTCAAAAGTAGGTGTGAGGAAAATCAGAAGATAGATGGAAGTGGGGGATACCCAAGAGTTATATCATTGTACTTAAGCTATATTCAACTTTGTAATAAATTACTTCAAAAAAAAAATTAATTACTTAGATTGAGTTCCTGTTTACTAGATATGTCATGCTTTCAGATGTCTGTCATGATGTTTAAGCTGACAAAATTCCCTCTACCCTCTAGTACCAAGGGGTATCTCTACCACAAATTTAGGAGTTCCACATATGCTTGCAATACTGCAGTAGACAGCCACAAGTGATTAACTACAAGTGCTAACCAGTCATATTCATCACCTGATCATTATAAGTCTCCTTTCATGGATCACCTTACTTAAGTGGTGTTATTCCATCTCTGACAGTTAAGTCAAAATTCAGCATCAGACTACAAAGTAGGACAGTCTTCAGAAAACGCAAAAAATTCTGAGTTAGCTTTCTCTCAGAGTTTTCACGTTTTCTCACTTCCTTTTCTGTCCTCTGACGTGCAATAGTCAGCCACACTCATCAACACAGAAATCCTTCTATGTCATGTCTCCCTGTGCTGCTAGAACACACTGGAGCAGGATGGAGGGCAGGGGAAGCAATCTTCAGGTGTCTCCCGCCTCCATGATATTTGGCAGGTAAGTTTATTTCTGCTGGGTTTTAACATTCTCAAGCTCTCTGTCATAGTAAGTTCAAGTTCACAGATAAGTAATTCAAGTGCCTAAAATTAAAACTCCTTTCCTGTCAGAAAAGATTTGAGGTCAAGCAACCATCTATCTAATCTTCAATGAACACAAAAAGTAGAGCTGTTCTTCACGGGTTATTCTATGGATTTGGAGCTCAGAGAGGTCAAATCCTGATCTTTAAATCTCTAGTCTAGCAGATCACAATGTCTCCTGACTACATTGAACCTGCTCATATGAATTAGGTTAAGTGAAGTGTTCATCACAGGTGCCAGTCCTGACAACACGATAAAAAAGCAGGAGAGGCAGAAGGATTAACACCATCACAGGGATGTTTTATACACACGATAACATTATGTGACCCTTTATTAGAAACCATTCAGATTTCTGGTAGTGAAAGCATAATAAAGTGAGGGTGTTCACAGGACCTAAAGAATAAGAAGCATAAAGCATGAGTCACTCAGACTTCTATCAATTATAGTTTCTTTTGCTAAAGGTACAAATTATGATTCCAGCTTCATAGTGCTCAGTGGAAGTTTTGCACTGATTACAGAGTCCAGTTTATACATATCTCAAAGGGAAACAAAGGGCAGAATGAATCACTCCTTCCTGTCCACAGCCCCTGAACTACAGCCATTACTTTTGAGAAAAGGAAAGGGGGGTAAGGTATATGGCATTCACCCTGCATATATTCCAGCTCCTTAAAAGGCAAACTTTGCTGGACTCTGGGTCAGTCAAAAGGTTTCAGTATCACAAGGTTTGTAACCCTGAAGTGAGAACAAGGATTTACATCGCTAAACTCTTACTAGCTTCCTACTGTCTCTTTCATGTGCCTAGGAACACTGTACTTTAACCTCTGGCATTTCAGCAATGGTTCTCCATAGGATCTTTGAATAAACAAGCAGAAGTCACATGGATTACCACTGAGATAATGACACTCAATTTACTTCCATGTTTCAATTGTTCTCTGAACCAGCGGTATTAAGCAGTTCTCAAACCAGTACAGCTTAATCAGACAATCTAATTTCCACTTCAGGTTTATGTTAAACTGTCCTACACATCCGTTGGCTACGCACAGGACCCTGCTCAGCAGCGTTTGCAGGCCCTCTGGACTAGGCCTTTACAGAGGCCTAACGCTAGACTTGGCCTAAAGTGAGTATGCTCGCAGCTGGTGTACAAGTATGGCTTTAAGAAAGGTTCACCATATGAGAAGAGAGAGAAAAACCCCCACCCAGAACAACAACAGAAAACCCAACTCTTGATCAGAAAGTCCTTGAACTGCAAGGTATTATTGGCTGGTAGACTATGGCTGGCAAATGCCAATCTCTGCCCTGTTGCTATGTTTTCCTTCAGGCACCCTCCACGGGCCACTGTGAATGAGAGGGGAGAGGGTTGGGATGTTCAGTCTGACCTGATACAGCTGTTGCTATGCTCTGATGGAAACAAATGGCGAGTTAGTAAAAATTTTATGGCTGAGCAATAGCAAATAAAGCACATAGGCAAGATCCTTAACTGGGGGAAAAATGGAACTGCAATAATTTACACTAAAGTCTCACTCTCGCATATTAGTGGCTTTTAATCAGTTCATCAAAATAGATGGCTTAATGTAAAACTAGGGTTCATCCATAGAAAAGAGAAGCTTTGGAAATAATAAGCATTTTTTCCTAATCAATATTCTGCATCTTGTATCAGCTCTCACAAAGAATCAGTATTACATTTCTTTGGTTTTTCTAAATCCTCAAGTATCCAGAGATACAATCCTTAAAAATGTTAGAATCAAGTAAGGACAGAATTCTGTACAGACATTGTAGTCCAGCATTCCTCAGATCTCCAGGATGTATTTCTTACTCTGGACAGAATCTCATTTTAGATAATTTTAGTAATAATTTTGTTGCTTATTCTGATATCTATACATTTCTAATGATGTCTGGTAAATAACTATAAAGAGTAGTGTGTCAATGCATTTCCTCATCCACTGTTTTTAAGGATGATTGAATTAATAGTGGCGGGTGGGGGAAGATTCTGTAAAGGAAATAGGATATACAGGGAATATATTCTCCCATAATTTCTCACATAACCTCTTTGACTCTAAATTTAATACACAGATGTAAGCACACCTGGTTTCTGCTGGGAATAAAACCACAACCATGTCATGAAGAGGCATAGGGCCACGTCCAAGAAAGGACTTCCCTGCCTACAATTTAGACACTGTAAAGTCTACACTTTAGGAAGTTGGCCCCAAAGTGAAATCCAAAACCATCCTAGGCTTCTAGGCTTTCTGCACATTTGGTAAAGCATCGAAATCTCACCACACTGGTGCTGGTTAGAACTATCCAGTATGAAATGCTGAGCAGAGAAGTACCTCTGGATTCCAGGACATGATTTCAGGATTATTTCCCATTTTTCTCCAAGAACTCTCTAATGTAAAACGCAGAAATCAGTCTTGCTAGGAAGGACTAGCTGCTTTCCCTTGGGTACTTTAAACTCAAACATCCCTGCTGGTTGTTCCCCTTTTAAATATTGCATTTCTTGTTGCATAGTGACCTAGATTCAGCAAGATAGAAGAAGAATTGTTTTGGATGCCAGAAGTGCCTTAAAAGGATGTCCTACTTGGACCCATATAGCTGTTAAAGCTAAGTCAGGGCTCCCCCCTGAGAGATAACAGTGTGAATTTAAATGTCTGCAGCCTGAGGGCAACAGTGAACTGTACTGTTCAGCTTCTTGGGCAACAGATTTTAGCTACCAGACTATGCCTGAAAGAAGGCTACTGCTTTCTCTTCAGTTTAAAGGAAGTGATTACAACTGCTTTGAGTGAGATGTATGTTTCTGTCAGCAGCTCTGCTGAGCTCAGAATCTCCTGTTAGATCAGACCTTTCTCTAGAAAGCCAGGGGGATTTAGGCAAGAGTCAGATATTTGGTCTGGGGCAGTTCTGGGCATATGAAGATGGGCACCTGTTAATTTTCATGTCAAATCAGGCACAGGGGAGAGCTGACTTCTGGACAGGGATGTTTTGACTTCCAGTACTGGTTATGGACACCTGAAGCCACCTGAAGACTGGAGTGTGTAGTAGGGTATTTGTGTGTGGTTTGGGGGTGTGTCCCTCCCTCCTTTTTTAATATGTAGTTCTTTACATATTAATAACAAATACTACTGAAACAAAATTTCCTCCTCTGCAGCTGTTTGCAGGCAGAGCCCATTGTCAGTATCTTAGTCAGGACCCCAACCCTTAGAATTCTCTCCATATCCTCAAATACTTTGATCAGGGATTTTAGTGTTTGAGAAAAGAATTAACTGCCATTCTTCCAAATCAGCTGCTCTATTCTATGTTCATCATCCATCATTATTTAACAGCATGTGTCATCTTAATATGTATAAATGTGAGGCCCTGTACATTTTAATTTAAAGTGTAGACCTATGCAAATGATGAAAAAAATATGATATGCCTACCTGCTTCTCAGTTAATCAATAGCTGTGATAGAAAACTGCCTAGCTAAGGACACAGAACAGATGCAGGACCGACATCATTGATCTGAGGTGTTTTATTTTAGGCTTTGTTCATTCTTCCAATACCTTTACAAGACACTTTTGTTTGTCTATTTAATTGTTTGACTGAAATTCATGGTTTTCCAAACTAAATTAGAATGAGAAATCACATTTAGAAACTTCCAATTTATGGGCACCAGAAAGGGCTGTAATATGAAACTATGTACCACAAGATATTAATGTCAAATTATTTTTTCAAAAATTATTTAGGAATTTGATCTCTGGATTACAAGACGACAAAAACTAAGCATCCCGATAACCACAGCCTTCTCCAGGTATCAGCATTCATATAGCCGAAATTACTATATTTCCCTTCAAGAATGTACATTTTGGTCTATTTTTCCATTTCAATAACTGTTCTTCCAATGGATGCTGGAGAATAATAATAATGGGATCCTGCAAGGACAAGAATCTATTCAGATCTTATTAATGGATTTGAATATTTTGTAAACAATGATACTCAGACAGCTATAAAATTAATTGCTCTTAAAGATTTATCAGAAGTAGCTCATGAATTTTGGTATCTTTCAAACGAATACCACCAAATATGTAAATACAAGCTTCTGTAAAATACACAGAAACACCAAGAGATTATGGCTCACAATAAAACATATTAAAGAAACTCAAAGACCATTAACAGACATAACAGAACTTCCTTGACTGGATAGATCAGACAGAGGTAGTATTTGCCTGTTTAAAACCATATGCTTATGATTTTACTACATATAGACAACTTCAGTTAATTATACACCTCAAATACGGTATTGTAATAGTTTTAATACCAATTTTTTCAGTTATATCTTGTGATGCCCTGTGAGTAAGGCCACCTTTGGATTAAGAACCTGAGACAGAGCTTAAAGTGCTTGTTCTAATGGTCATCTTTGCCACCCTTTAAATTAGTGCATTCAGGGAAATAGCATTAAAACTTTGGATGAGCATAAATAAGAAAGGTGAGAAGCCCCCTCGGGTCTCTCCAGCCCTACACTGTTCTGTAGTTCTTCATCTTTGTTAATGGTAATGATGTGTAACAAGGTGTGTAGTTTGACGGGCAGAGCTCAGACAGGATGGCTGACTGTTAATTTACCAGCTGAACAATTTCAATATGGATCTCAATGAGGCACAGTGCCTAAGGAATCCCTGCCATATAAGGTTTTTCCAAGTCATTTTGTAGGGATATTCATGAGGGTATTTTGTGCATTTATATATCAAGAGTATTGACCCCACAGTGTCTGATAAAAGGGCATCACAATTAAACTGCAAAAGAACTGTCCGTCGTATGTTTTGAAACTCAGCTGTCTGTGGTTGCCATAGTTACTAAACACACTATAAACATTGTTTGCTGTTTGCAGTATCATGCTTTTTAGGAGAAACAGAGCAATAAACGTAGACAGCTACATAGAAAACCCACACAGTGTTTGCAGTTTGAATTGATAATTAGTGTTGACAGCTAACACTGCCAACTTGCCTTTCCAGATGAGGGGACAGTGCTTTTTGCTGTGGCAGAGATGCTCAAACAGTTAGGGTGAAAGAGGCAAACAGGCCCACGTATGTCAAATGGTATTGTGATATGAAGCAAAGAGAAAGCACTCCAACAAAAACTGTCAGGGCAGGACATTAAATTAATAGAGTGACATTAAGCAAGTAAACTCACCAATTGGTATGAAGGACTCAGATGTTCCCTGTTCTTTATTGCTGAATATCTGTATGCCTAAACGTTACTTGGTACTCAACAAAAGTGACTTCCCATCTTGATTGAACAGATGAGTAGTTCTATTCTCCACTCTTACAAATTTGAAGCAAAGGCAGCTGTATCAGTTTGGTACATGTGGAAGACTCATTCACAACCGAGGACAGCAGACAGATTGCAGCCAGCATTTTAGGCTTGCAACCATCATTATATGGAAGTTTCATTATGCAGTGGCTGGAAAAACGTTTATCAGGGTTCTCTCCCATTCTTTCAAAATCCCAATTCACATGTCTCTAAACCAGTCAGAGTCTACAGATGAAATTATTCCTCACATAATTCTTGACTAGTCCCACCGTGTTACATTTTGCCATGTTGCTGATCATACAAGATGATGTGGTCAGCATTTGAAATCTTTTAGGGTGATGCAAAAAGCCACAGTTGGGTTAACTCACATAAGCTGCTGGATTTCACTCCATTGCCAGATAGAAAGAAGACAAAATGTCTGTTCATTTGCAAGATACAGTAAGAAATTAGTGCCTCAACAGATTAAAAATATACCAGACCTAATTTCGTCAAGTTTCCTGTGCAGCACCACTGTCTGCTCCTATTCAATTCTTCACTGATACAATGGTTATAGCAAGGGTTTACCCCTTTTAGATATAGGATGATCCACACAGAAGAGAACTCCTATGAATATCACAGCTATGGAAAATGATTCAGAGGCTGACCCTTATCAGAAATCCAAGAATAACTTAAAGAGGAGAAAGAATAGAGAGTCCTCCAAAACCTGCTTCTTGACAAAGTCATTATTCACAATAGAATAAACATTGATAGGCCTTTCAATACCTAAGGGAGGGCTTATAAGAAAGATGCAGACATACATTATAGTAAGGCCTGTTGTGATGGGACAGAGAGTAATGGTTTTAAACTAAAAGATTCAGACTAGATACAAAGAAGAAATTAAGATTTCTTTTTAATTTTTTTTTTTCCCCCCACAATGAGGGTGGTGACATGCGGGAAGAGATTGCTAAAAGAGATGGTAAATGCCCCATGCCTGGAAACATTCAAGGTCAGGTTGAACAGGGCTCTGAGCAACCTAATCTAGTTGAATATGTGCCCATTGCAGGAGGAATGTACTAGATGACCTTTAAAAGATTCAACGCAAAGTATTCTATGATTCAAGACAATTTCTGGAAGTATATTTTATTTGAAAGAGAATTTATAACTACTCATGTATACTCTCCTCTTTAGCCTGGTGGAAGCATATGAAAAAGACTCTTTGGGCAAAGCTGACTTACTTCAGACTCTCATAACAAGGAGAGTCTGCTCCAGAGTTATAAGACAACATATCCACAGCACCACTCTGATAGGGAGGCCTTGCAGGATTAAAACCACCTCTCTCTGAAGACTATGATACTAGGGGAGATGTAATCTGAGAATGAACTCCTCCTTGGAGTCTTAAAATAATTCAAAAAACTAGAACAAACCTGTGCAGTCTCTGAATTCAAATAAGAGAGTTTCCTATTCACTACTGAAGACACCAGTAAAGGTGCTGGTAATGCGATGGATTTGTGTTATGATTCTGCAAAAAAAGCACGTGGAGTATAAGTATTGTTAATTCTCATTTTATACTCTAATGCTACTGCCTTCATGCTGTATGAAGGACAACATTTTGACAGATAAAGGCATTTAACACCAGTTACTTTCATCCATGTAACTGGTTGCCTGGTTACTTCAGCTGTGCATGCAACATACTTAAGCTGTACTATAACATCCACAAGAAGTTTGAAGTATCCTGTGCTTTTAACAGCAGTCAACCCTGAATGAATGAACGTTCAACAAGACCAAATGCAAGGTCCTGCACCTGGGTCGGGGCAATCCCAAGCACAAGTACAGGTTGGGCGGAGAATGGTTCGAGAGCAGCCCTGAGGAGAAGGACTTGGGGGTACTCGTGGACAAAAAGCTGAACATGAGCTGGCAGTGTGTGCTGGCAGCCCAGAAAGCCAACTGTATCCTGGGTTATGTCAGGAGAAGTGTGGCCAGCAGGTCGAGTGAGGTGATTCTCCCCTCCGCTCTGGTGAGACCCCACCTGGAATGCTGTGTCCAGCTGCGGAACCCTCAAAATAAGAAAGATATAGACCCTCGTAGAACTTTCTCAGTTTCTGAATGGGAACTCTACAGTATAGCTCTCTATCCTAAAAGGAAAAAGAACATCATGACTTAGTGAGTTACTTTCAGATGTACACCTTGTGTTCCCTTTTCACTCCTGCATTTATCTGTTTCTGTCCATTAAGCACGATGTGCTTGGTGTTTTCCTATGGGTAGGATTAGTTCTTTGGGCCAAGGAGAGTCCCTTATAACCTAAGGGCTGTGCAGGTACAGCAGAGTCCCAGACCTCTGATGGAGCTCACTTGATGCTACTGCTACACAAAAACACCAAAAGGAGAACAACAGATTTTTCATTATCATTATGGCCACTCCAGTGTTGGGTATTTCTCATTTCAGAGTGACAATTTTGACTATGTGACAAATGAAATACAGCCATATCCTGGGCTAAAAAAAAGACCAGGATAAGCTTTAAACACATTTCACTAGAAAAATACTTTTTCTAGATAGCAGTAAGGTCTTATATTTTTACCAATTGTTATTTTGATATCATTAATGTAACCAGACTAATTAAACTGTGACAATAAAACATTGAACAAATTCTGTTGTTATTCAAAATTAGTATTTGACCAACCCTACTCATAAGTCAATGCTTCTCTTCAAAGTGTTTAAGTTAAACAAGAAACTGTAAAGGAAAGGAAGGAAGGAGCACAGATATGTCCTGTGAAAGTGTTCTGATTACAAGGGGACAGTTATATCTGTCATTTTAGACTACATAATCTCACCAAGCACAGACCAGACAAATTCAGTCCTGACACAGAGAAGTTGACGGACAATTATTTCATGTGTTAAAGACTAGAGTTTCAAAGCTGAAATCCAAAGTCATCATAGCATATTTAAGTCCCCTGGCATTTGAAGTGCCATGTTTCAATGAAACACAAATGTAACAACTCAGAAAGAGCTGAGGGCTAATAGCCACTGTGTTACTGTGGAGAAGAATAAAGATATTAATTCTGATGTCTAGACTAAACTGCAATATGGAGTCTCTCTTCTCCATGTAAAAATATTCCTGAAATTTCAGCTGGGAAAAATTATTAATTAAATTACTAGGGATAGATCATCCCTGAAGCAGTTTTTTGATATGTAAATGAAAGGACTACCTAACAGGGAATTCAGACAGATTTTTATCATCAGATAAAGCCCATTGTAGTTCAGATTATCTACCATAAACTTTAGATGTGAAAAAGAACTTTCTGAGTACGTGTGATAAATTAAATAGCAGCCAGAGCACCCTCTGAAGCATAACAACGTATTTCCTTAGGGTTTGTTTTGGTGGGGGTTTTTTGGTTGGTTTTGGGTTTTTTTTGTCCCCCTGTACCCAAGTAAAACAGAAGTGAAACAACCATAAATAGAACAAGCAAACTAATAATGTAAACAGTCTCCTGAAGCAAAAATGCTTTCTGAAATTTATACTACCTGAGATTTCTGAGGTTAATGTACATCAGATTTATTTGACAATCATCCAGTGAGGAGGTGGGAGAACAGGGGAAGAGTGGTGTTTTAAAGCTTCAAACAATAAAACTAGAAATTCAAGTAAAAATAAATTTTCCTGTACCAGATTTGAAGTGTAAATAACCAGAATCAATAACAACTCTCAGAACAGTTTTGTGAAAAGTTCTAATCAAGGGTTTGGTTAAGTGCAATACTGTCATGGTTTAACTCCAGCT
>NW_010248016.1:0-1874 GCF_000690775.1 Eurypyga helias
CTGGGCTGACAGCGCACACTGCCAGGTCACATCCAGCTTTTCGTCCACCACCACTCCCAAGTCCTTCTCCTCAGGGCTGTTCTCAAGCCATTCTCCACCCAGTCTGTGCTTGTGCTTGGAACAAGAACTCAATTTAAGCTAATTAATGACAGAACTCAATTTAAACCAAATGCTTTGAAAAGTCATTCAGAGAGAGCCTTACATTAGCAGCAGGAGACAGCCCTCTCTTTTGATATCTTCATCATATTAGTGTATTTAAATTCTAACAGTAATACAGCTACTGCATTTCTTAATTGTTTTATCTATCTATCTATCTACTTCATCACAGTATAAAGGTTCATTTCTGCCTGCATGGAGAAAAAAAAAACACAGCAAAACTAGTGCTGCTATACATTTATATGTATTGTTCCTTCTTGTAGCATGAATGGTGGAATTTGTGTAACATTGTAGTCAATTCAGAAAAACTGCTGCTTGAGTAAGTCCAAAATTGCCTGCTGTGGGGATATTGCCCAGCTGCTTGTTTTCAATTGCTTCCTCAGGAAGGAAAAGGAAAAAAGAACTGAAATATTTCTAACTGGTAGATTAGTCCACACATATCTTCAAAATAATACAGCTTTTCTTAGGGTTCTGCTGTGTCGCTTCTGATGACTCTTGTTGTGGTTATTTTAAAGTTACTCGTCTCCTTTTTTACTTACTGCCAAAATTTATCATCCCCAGTAAGAGTGAGCTGTCATATATTTTAATCTGCTGTTTGGCTTAAACCCCTGACAAAACCAGATGTACCTGAAGACCTGGTACTCTGAGGCAGAGTGGTGGAGGTATGGGTCTGTGCTGTGTCCTGTTGGTTTTGCCGCAAGGTTGGCAATCTCCAGCAGAAGTGGTAACAAGCATCCGTTAACTCTTCAGATGCTACAGATGTTTGCATGTAAACATGGAGCCTTCAAGGAGCTTGTAAGTGACTCCGCTATTACCACAGGAGAGGACCTTATATCTAGTGTCAGGAAACTAATAAGGTTTTCAAATCATAGCTACATAATAGATGAGCAGCCTTTTAGGTCGTCAAATGCAAATGAATTTGCTTTTGAGTTCCATGTCTATAGATGCTGTTAAGTGGTAGCACACAGGTAATGATGTTCTTAATAATAACTGTTTTCTCTGGAGAGTAAATCAATAACACTTAAAATGCAAATATCCTTTGATCAGGAAGATTGTCAAAGAACAATGAAATGCTTATTTAAAGGAAGTGTTAATAAATTAAACCATTTTTTCCTTTGCTGAAACCATGTGAGATTCTTGCAAGAGGGTAGGTAGGTATTTTAAACAACATTACAAATTCCCTTGTCCTTCATATTTTCTTTAAAAAGATTTTGTATGCCCTACTGCTTTCCATCACCAACCCTCTGTTTTGGAGATTTCCAGCTTGCCTGTTTTGGGGCACTTGAATTTCTTGCCTATGAACAAGGAATCATTTATCTGATAAGAAGGAGCAAGGCTGTGTTTCTTAATCTCCAGGTCAGTTTGGGGGTTTGGTTTTTTTGTCACCCACTGCATGTCCAAATACCCTCCGGCATCCAATTTTTGAAGTTAGACCAGCTTATGCAACCAATTTCTAACAACGTGACCTTATAGCTGACCTGTTCTGGGCAGGAGGTTGGATTAAAGACCTCCTGAAGGCTCTCGCAATCTGCACTGTCCTAGTCTTACTTCAACTAGGAAAATAGATTAATGATGTAGTCTCCAAAGTCTCAGGTTATATAAGCAGTCCTTTGGTGCCAAAGGTGGTATAATTACTGTCACCTTTACTAGTTGGACAAGCTAGCAATGAACCAAACAGCTGTGTATTTTAGATGCAAACAGGTAGTAAGTGTGGGCAT
>NW_010248016.1:1912-13722 GCF_000690775.1 Eurypyga helias
TGACAGCTCAGGAAAGGTCTGTCTGTATCTGTCTCTGTGTATGATGTAGTGTTCCACCACATAAATGCTTGTATTGCCATTATGTGGTACAATAGCCCAAGAAATTTTGCTATTCTAGTAGCAGATTTTATTTTATCTGCTCTGCAACTTTCTAACAGTGTGGATGAGATGCTTCATTGCTCAATTAAGGGTATCTTGCATTTTCAACAGGTACATTTAGGTTGGATCTTCTGTTGCATCTCTCAGCAATTTATTCTTTTCCTATACTTCCCAGAGAATATCAAACTCTACATAATTCTTTGACTTTGTGCACAACAGTGATCACAAGCAGCAATAAATGTTGCTGGATAAATTCTTTCTGTCTTGAAGTCTTTGCACAACTCTTTTTTTTTTTTTTTTTCCCAACCTTTTTTTTTTTTTTTTTTTTTAATCTTGCTAATGTATGAGAAGTTTGAAATTCTGTTTTGGCATCTGGACATAACATTTCTGGAAGAAAGATGATCCTCAAGATAAAGCTTTCTGAAATCACTGTCTGCTTGCTCCAGTGTTGTGTGCTTGTGATAAAACAGCATAAGCAGGTGCAGAAATAAACTAATGCTTTGGCAACCACACTGGAAAAGCTACTGATGTGTAAAGATTGTTACATATAAGAGATTTTTACCAGCTCAAGTACCTGTTTGACTAAATATGCCATATCTGGTAAAGCAAATCTCCTTGGGAGCCTACAAGGAAGCTGTGGGGGGGGACTTTTTACGAGGGCCTGTAGCGACAGGACAAGGGGGAATGGGTTTAAATTGAAAGTGGGGGGGGTTAGATTAGATATCAGGAAGAAGTTCTTCCTGGAGAGGGTGTTGATGCACTGGCACAGGTTGCCCAGAGAAGCTGTGGATGCCCCATCCCTGGAAGTATTCAAGGCCAGGCTGGATGAGGCTTTGAGCAACCTGGTCTAGTGGAAGGTGTCCCTGCCCATGGCAGCGGGCTTGGAACTAGATGATCTTTAAGGTCCCTTCCAACCCAAACCATTCTGTGGTTCTGTGATGAACTATAAATCTTGAATGAAGCAGGACCACACAGTCCATTCAGAGCCTCTACCAAAATAACTGGGCTAGTCATGAAAAACCTCTGTGTAGCCTGGGGAGAAGGAAGTCTTAGAACATTATGATAGCAGATTTGCTTGTCTCTGCTCCAATTTTAAGTCTGAAGACATACAAGGAATACAGTATTCAGGAGTAGACTTAGTATTTGAGTGATCTGGCCTTGTGTCCTAGTGCTAGGAGAATGCTGAGAAGCCCAAGTTTCACATGAGCTTACTTTCAGGTTATGCACAGATTGCAACCTGAAAGAGCCTGTGTCCCATTAGTTTTGGTGATGAAAAATATTGGGGAAAACTGAGATTGGGAAAATCACTGATGCTGGAATTTAGGTAGGATACCTATCTAATATATCTGTTTATCGTTGTAAATAGGTTGAGATTTAGAACGTCTGAGTGAACACCTGACTTCTGGTTGTAGCATTTTGCAGTGTTTCTTGAGCATGGACCCCCATTCCTCTCTGGGATGTTATCTGTCATGTTTCCATTGAATCTCCAGCTGTATTACTAGGAGGGCCCTGTTGTTGAAAATCTCACCACAAGTAGGGGTTAAGCATGCTTCCACAAACACCAGAGAGGTTTCATGGGTCTAGGTGTTAATAAAACCATTTGTTGATGAGGTTTGGCTCTATTGTCTATTCCTGGAAAACACAGATAAGAATACTGTTCTGTGTGAAGAGAATGTGTGAGCCTTGCCTTTAACAGCTGATTTAATTTTTTTAATTAAACATTGGCAAGTAGGCACAGTCACCTGCTTCTGTAGTGGCAAGTGTCATGTCAGCATCAACACCTTTTGTACTACTTGTTATTGTGTGTACTGAGAGTACTTCTTGCAGGACTGAGCATCTTCATAGCAGATACTACTTCTCCCTGCTTTCAGCTTTCCACATCCGATTCCCCTTATTGCTGTTGAGGTATCTGTTGCCATCTTACTACCACGTACTTGAAGACTACCAGTAAATATTTCAGGAAGATATGCACCTGTCCTGCTCACATGGACAAAACCTAGTGTTGGTTCTGTAACCTCCTAATTTTTTATTTTAAACAAGAATGGTAAATGAGAGTCGGGGGAAAAAAGCTCTCATTCCTAAACTGGTAAAAGAGAATGATACACAGTTGTCGTGGTTTAATCCCAGCCATCAACTAAGCAACACACAGCTGCTCGCTCACCTCCCTCCACCCCCAGTGGGATGGAGAAGAGAATCAGAGGAAAAGACAAAAAAACTAGTGGATTGAGATAAGAAGAGTTTAATAATTGAAAAGAAATTAAATAAAATAGCAATACTACTACTACTACTATGTAATGAAAATAATAAGAAACAAAATTCCAGATGATAATAACCGCTCACCACCCACTGACTAGGCACCCAGACAGTCCCTGAACAGTGAGAGCCAGAGCTGGAGACAGTGTGAACCAGAGAGACCCAAAAACCGGACCCCCAGCCCAGTCCCTCCAACTCACATACTGAGCATGATGTTTTATGGAATGAAATACCCCTTTGGTCAGTCTGGGTCAGCTGTCTGGGCTGTGTCCCCTCCCAGCTTTTGTAGAGAAGAAACAGGGAACCCAGGCACAGTATCAGAAAGTGAAGAAATCCTTGGCTTGATAAAAACATTGTTTGGCAACAACTGAAAACATTACTATGTTGTCAACATTTTTCTCAGCACAAATCCAAAACATGGCCTCCTACTAGCTACTGTGAGGAAAATTCACTCTGTCCCAACCAAAACCAGAACAATGGTGCATTTGCTTTCACTTGTCTTCCCTGTGAACAAGCACAGTAATGTATGTTATCACATAAACCTTTGAAACAGAAGCTGTAGAGATCAGTGAGACTGAGGAAGACACAGGCTTTAAGCATCATTGTAAAAGTTCAATTAAAAAAAAAAATTGGTAGAAGTCTGTCAATATGTGTTATGAAAAATGCCTTTCCAATTCATTTCCTTGAGCTGAGAAGCTTTAAATGAGTGT
Source organism: Eurypyga helias (assembly GCF_000690775.1). NCBI lineage: Eukaryota > Metazoa > Chordata > Aves > Eurypygiformes > Eurypygidae > Eurypyga > Eurypyga helias. The sequence continues at coordinate 4,975 of NW_010248016.1, forward strand.
ATTAACAATTCTGTTTTCACACCTCTGTAAATTATGCTCAAACGATGCCCAATTGTTGTTAAACAACATAAAAATTTGATGTGTTGTCAGTCCCATTGCACAGAGCAACACGGTCGTTTGCTCAGCCAATTTCTGCTGCAGACCCAACACTGGGGAATGGAATAACACAAACAAGGTAATGAGTTTTAAACTAATTATGAGGTGACAACAGTATAATTGAACATAAGATAATGAGTGGAAAACTAAGGTTCATCGAATGGTTTTCTCAGCCTTAGAAATTACTTTGCTCAGACTTAAAAATTAGTTCTCAGATTTATGGATTTAGAGACCTCTGCCAACTGTTGAATGGTCAAGAAAACCATTTCTACGCAGAGCCATGATTAACAGCTGACAAACAGTAATTTTGTACAATATTAGATCCCCCATGAATTTACTGGAATACAGATCTGTGATTATTTTGGGTGTTTAGAGCATTTCTACTTGTTCTCACAATGTCTGTATTTTTATAAGATGGAATTTTTTCCTCATTGTTCATGCAGAACTTCTTAACCTCTGCAGAACCTTACCGTGAGAGGTGTTCTGCGTGCCAGCATGTTCCCTACAGTCCTGCTATGTCAGGGAGCCAAGGACTTGGCCGCACTGGCCTTTCCTCTGCTGCCCTGTGTCTCCAGCTTCCCAAAGGGCCAGTGCAGCTTTGAGGCCCTGCTGCCTTGCCAGGGGCACTCTTCAAACCTGTCATAGAAAGAGAGAAGAAAGCTTGCTTTCGGTTTTCTTTTTTTCAGGTGCACTAAAGTCACTACTTTAGTCATCTTTCTTTAATGCAGTGCAAATGTTAGCAGTGTAGCTAGCAGACATAGGTATAAAGGACTAAAAGAAAATTAGACTGCAGACTGGTTTTAAGAGTGGGTTTTTTGTTTCTTGGGTTGACTATACTGCTTGTACCCCTCTTGTGGTCTGTGTTTTCAAGCCCTCTACAAAAACTGTTGCTCTGATGCAGCTTTCACTGAAGAGACCCAAAACTTACTGACTAGCGCTAATCTGTAACTTAATCAAGATGTTAGTTTTACACTTACCTTCTAAAACACTGTGGGTTGCCTGTGCCTAGTTTCTGGTTGCACCACTGTCTTTGGGCACGATGGGATGGAGCCGTCTTCTGCCTAGATGGTAACAGGGTGGATTTTTAACTACAGCCTGCATAGCTCTAGCTGTAGACAAGTCCTTGACATGCCACGATCCTTTCTGCCTGAAGTGTACGCTCAGAGTTATTGTACAGGCAGCCTGACAGAGGGAATTGATTTGTTTTGATTCATGATTAAAATGTGACATGAAGGTACCCCGCCAGACTTCTGAAGAGCTTGTAGGCAGGTAGATGTCTTGGCTTTGAGAGAGACCATGGCACAGCCCTCCATGGCACACACCCTCACGTGATGCATACACCTGTGAAGAGAGTCCCAAGCAAGGAGCTGTGGGAGGTGGACATCCGAGCAGGGGTAGGCACACGTGGGCTCGGTGGCAAGTTGTCCCTGTTGTTGGTACAGCTGCGTGCTGGCAGGGAGAGCTGGGGGCGCAGACAGGGAGGGCTGCCGGCTGCAGACAGAAGCGCTCAGCAAGGAGGAGCAGCTGCAAAGTCTGGGAGAGTCATGTCGTGTGCATGGGGGAAAGTGGTCCATTACACTGTAGTTTAGCAGCTTGGTATTGCGCAGTCCTTCCTCTCCCTGAAATTACTTCAGGCTTTTTTTTTCTTTTTTAAATATAAATACAGGGCTTGATGTGCTTCGTCTTCTTCCCTTCTCTCTAAAAATCCCAAGGCTTTTGAAATTAAAATGTTAACAGGGTTTTAATACCGTATTTATGGATTTCCTTAACTCTTATGTGTATTCCCAGACACAGATTTCTAATTTTTTGAAAAACTGCATTGTGTTATACTATCCAAAATTATCTGTATGAAATCATGACTTCATATTACATAATTTCTTTGAGTTTTTTTATAGGCGTTGAAGATGAAATTTTATCAAATACAGAGCTTCCAACTTTGTCAGAAAGTGTGGTTGTAGTTTTGGGAAAGGATATGTTTTCATGTAAAGTCCTGAAGAATTTAAAGAGATGCCCAGCATACTTCCTCTCTGAGACTGACACTCCATAAATAACATCTCATTGAGCTACCCATCTAAAAAGGCCACCAGAGGAGATCAAACTCGGTTGTTGGGGCTATGAACGTGTGTCATGGAGAATTTATTGTCCGAAGTGCTTCTCCAGTTTCTACTTTACACATTTATGATACTGTTAAGTGTTGCCATTTTACTGCAGTTTTTGATAACGTCAAAGGTAGCAGTTGTTAACAGCAGAGAGGATGTATAAATTAAGTATTGCTCTTTGACATAAAGGTGTACTTGAGAAAGAGCCCCTTGGTTTGGATTTTATTTATGTACAAGTATTTTTACAGCTGCCTTCTACATGCGCATATGTTCCCATGCCTATTAATAAGAGACCAGTGCTTAAGTTTATGACGCGTAGAAAACATTGCTCCTGTCTTTACCGATGGAATGATCGAACAGGCTTGTAGAGGAATGAGTGATACAGGCAGGGTCAGAGCTCAGGCACGACTCCCAGTTCTTGGACTGAACCAGTCTCCCCCATGACACCAGGTTTATAATCAACACGATGATGCAGAATCTTCCAGGGAATTAGTTGTTCTACAGCAAAAATATTTTGTAATCAGGAATATTTAAATGGTTTGGGTTGGTTTGTTTTGCTTTGTTTCTGTAGGCATTTTATCTGCTGCAGGGCTGATTGTTTAGCTCTGGCAAGATTTTATTGATTAAAACTTTTTAGTGAATGTGTTCAGTTATGTCTGCATATGGGAGCGACTGCTTTGAAAATGTTTCCCTAAAGCCATTGTGATTTCAGGTCCCTATCACCAGGCAATGCAGTTCCTCTTTTTCAGTGGCTTATATAATCCCAGAAGGCATCTGGAGCATGTTTATGTTAAGTCAACTATGAATGCAGATGTACAGAAAAGATATGTTATTTACAAAGAGCCGAGTATGCTATTGGCATCAGCCTGATTTCTGGCGTTTTTTTATGACTTTCTTGGGTGTGAAACACAGATGTCCTTAATAATGAAAGCGATACCTAGTGAGATTTGTGTTCACCAAATAAATATTAAATATGTTGGGCTTTTTTTTTCCTTTTAGATCCATTTCAGTTCCTCTCCAAAAGTGAACCTGCAAAGGAACAGACAGTTCAACCAGCTTTAGCCCGGAAGCCCACTGTGATCCGAATCCCAGCTAAACCTGGGAAATGTAAGTTCTTCTCCCAGATTGTCTAAGAAATCTCTGTCAGATAATCGTTTTAACTGGGACTTAATATTTAGTGATTGAGTTGCTGTTTACTTGCCGTATTAGCTGCCAAAGGAATCCCGTGGTACAGTTGACAAGACAGAGGAGCTAACGTAGGCGCTGTGGTGGGAGGGAGAAATAGCTGGGAGTCATGTTCCCCTCTCCGTGTCCTGCCTCTCAGCTGCCCTCCCTTGCGCTAAGCGCGATGTCCCTCAAACGTTATGGAGCTAATGGATATGAGAGGTGAAATGGTGGGGGGTGGGCAGATCTAAAGGCTGGCAGGGAAGAGCTGGAGAAGACCCTTTCAGCACAAGCAAGCTTTTTTCCTCAGCCAAACCATAGTGCTGAGCTGTACCTTTGGTCAAATGGACTTCTGTTCTGATATCAGGGTATTCTAGTGCTTCTCCCCAGCTCCAGGGAGTGGATCCCCCACTTGTCAAAGGAACAGCAGCGTGTATTAAACTTTGCTTCAAACCCAGCTTGGTTGGGACTCAAGCATGGTTTTCGCAGCTTACATCAAAATAGTTCCCTTGAGCCTTGTTAGATTTGAAATCTGTGGCCATTTAAACAATAGTGTTTTGGTAGCAGCTGAGGGAATAATAAAGGCATGCAAGAACTTGGATGCAAATCCTGATATGTTCAGTTTTGTGTCAAGGTCTTGACCATAGTTCTCTGACAGTTTCCGTATCCCCGATGCCTTCCACCTCTAATCCTGTACAGCTTTACAAATGACACTGACAGTATCTCAGAGTGGGAACTTATCAGAGAGCCACAAGGTCTTTGTGTTGATCTTTGTCTGCTGGAGTACATACTTGCTTCTGTTTAGCCTTCTGGTTTATCCTCAAAGCTTAGGGAGAAATGTCATAAGATAGCTCTTAGAACTCATATTTCAAAATCATGTTTTACTACCCTGAGTAGGTGTAGAGCCAGCTTGTAGCAACTAAATGTTCAAGAAGCTTTTCTCCTAAGGTTTTCTCTTATTATTTCCCAAGTCCCCTTCTCCCACCACCACCCCCCAGTGCTAAAATACTATGTTTCCTTTTCCTCTGCAAATGTGAGAAATACAGTGGAAATGATCAAAAATGCAGCGAATAGTGAAGATAAAAAGCTATGAGGAAAAGTCTTTCTATTAATACCTGATCATAATGAAAAGTTATTTTCAGTTGGAAGAACATGTTTATGAACTAGTGTAAAGAACCCAAGACATAATTCCTTCTCCACAAAGGATATTGTAATTTCCATTTAAAAAAAAAAGACGTGACAATTTTTTTATTTTCCTGAGCTGGATTCTCTTTTGAATTTTGTAGATAAATGGTCCCTTGCTGCTCTCTAGTGGTAATTGAACTTTCCACAGGAGACTGCTGGTCATGCTGTACTTTGCTGCAATTGTCAAGGGGGATGTGAAGGACTGCTTTATGGGATGCTGTGGCTGGAAGATTAATGGGATCTGGAGGAACATGAGCAGGTTCCAAGAAAGCAGAGTAGCCTTTTGCCAGATAGGAGATGCTGCAGAAATGTAAGAGAAGTACAAATGGGCCAAGATATAACATGGATATAGTAGGAATTACCTTATAAGAGAGCCACATAATCTCAGTACAAGGAGTCTTTCGCTGTTGTGGGTGTGGAGGGAGGTTAATTCTGTTAGGAATCAGCACAAACCACTAATAAACAAACAAGCAAAAAAACCCAAACCACCCAGCACTACCAGAAAGGAGACAAACCCAGATGCTTAAGAATTTGAACTCCAGTAAAGCACTCATTTAGCATTAGCATTTTTGTCAAGATGTGATTAGAAAGGAAGCATTAAACTTCCACTTCAGTTATTACACTTAGAAATCACTGGAAATAACACCTGCGTTTGAGTTCTTGGGTTGGGTTTTTTTTTGGTTTTTTTCCTTCATTTCACTTACTTTTGGTCTTAGAAAGTATAAGGCAAGGAAATTAGACCATCTGTGTATATACCACGATTTGAAGTGGTGTGAATAAATAAATCTCTTGTGCTTTTTATGTATCAGTAAGGTATGATAAGAGGTTTCTCTTGCAATTACTGTCAGGTATTGGTTTTAATTTTCATCCATCATATTAGCTTAGAAGAGCAATGAACTTTTTTTCCCTGTGCTTGGTCACTAGCCACACGGTAACTGTGACCTGGTCCTAAGAATAAGGTATTTATCCTTGAACTGATCCATTTTTAAACACCACACAAGTGTTTTAGATCATAGGAATGCAACTGAGGTGTTAAAAACAAACAACACTTCTCCTTCCTATGTATTGTTTCTTTGTTGAGAGTATTTTTCATGAAAAGAGTAACTGAAAGTTATCATTTGCATAGAATCTCTCCTCTTTTTTGTTAACAGTCTTTAAATGTCCAGGCTCCCTACACATATTTTTACATAACTCCAAGACTGGCTGGAATTCAGAAGAGCTGAAGTGTCTGAAGTTCTTTGCATGAAATGAATTTTCTTGGTGTACAAAGACATTGTAAAATAGACAGCAAGGTTCCAATATGTAAAGACAAAATGATTGGTAAAAACGCTGGCAAAACCCATCCAAGTGCTTCCCAGGTTTCAGTGGCAGAGATGTTGAAAGCAAATAGCATATAACTAGCAGGTTTTTTGTTCTTTATTGAGACTCAGGACATAATCACTCTTCCTTAGCAAGAGCTGTACTGTTTCCTCTTCCATGTCCAGACTATCAAAGAGCTTCCATCTCTGTTTTCTTTCTGTCACCCTGAATTTTCTAGCAGTCAACCATTTCTTTTCTTGCCTTTACCTTTCTGGAGATTCTTCCATGCAAGTCTCCTGATCTTTCAGGGTTACTTGAAATAACCCTCAGCTGTTTTCCAGCCTGAAGGATATTCCAGGAGCTGACAGCTGAAAAAAGTGAGCCAGTTTAGAAATGTGGCTGGGAGATGGTGGTGGTGTTTCAGGGTATCCAATAATGAGCCTGACATTCCCAGGGGTAGAAACTCTTCTACTTGTCTAATATTATATCAACAAGTACTGCAGTTGAAACCCTGAAACCCTAGAATAACTTGCTGGTGTCCTGAGAGTAAAGTGAATATCCGTTATGCGGGATGGGAAGTACTCCAGAAGTCAATCTCAGACTTGCAATGTTCCCTTCATGCCCACTTTCTCTTCACTAGTCTTTAAGTGGTCCTGCCCGTTAGCTGCTCTGGCTTTGAGGAAGGAAGTTGCGTTCACAAAAACAAGCCCCAGACTGAGGTGGATTCTCTTACCTATTGTTGGTCTATGCAATTAAGTTATTAATTAGACTTTCATTTGGGAACTTTTGGTTTTTTACAGCTTCACATGAAATCCCACATAGCCCTCCACCACTTAGGGAACACCTCTGATATCACAGTGGGAAAGCCCAACAGTGGTGACCTAGTAAAAAACGTGGTAAGTTAGAACTGTTATCCTGTATTACAACTTCATCTGCTTTGGTTAATGGATCTCTTGTGACTCTCAAGCATTTGTAAAGTAAGTTATTTGAAGGACTAAAGGATGAAAAGGACTACTCAAAAATATAAAGCTTTTTTCTTTTGTGTTCTCTAATTTAATTAGGTCATTTAGACTGTTGTCAGTACTGAAAAGCACTTTGTTGATTTTACTAAACTTTGATCACATCTATCTTCAATTATCTGTATTTAGCAGCTGGAATCAGGATAATCTACAGTTCACTTTGAAAAACACTGCAACGTGGGTCAAGGTCCAATGAGATTGACATAGTGAAATGTTGTTGAAGTTCTTTAGAAACATGTTTTTTATCTTCATATACACAGTACCTCTCTGTGTCTGTGCTAATTCCCAGGCAGAGGAAACTTTTCTGTAGATGAATGAAGCTTGCTTTCCTCAGCTCTTTCCTTCTAGTTGTTTCCTACTGGTTCTGTCAGAGCCTGAGTATTCCACCTATTTTGGAAAGTAAGGCTCTGCTCATCACTCCTGAGCACGTAGTAACGGTAGTCATTGTAGCTGTATATCCTATATGCCCTTTGACAGAGGATTAGAATAAACTGGAAAATGACAGTAGAATTTCCAAATATTGAGTGCTGTGATGGCAAAAATGGCAAAGAATCTTGTGGAAACCACAGGCAGTAAAAAGATCCAAAGCCCTCACTATCTAGTGGTGGACAGCTGCCAACAAATATCTTTGTGGCTACCTCTGCTGATAGGATAAAGGAGTTTTTAAATGTCATGATTGAAGAGACTAGTCATAGAGGTGCCATCTTTTTCTGGATAATGATGAAAAAATAATTTCCAATACAAGATTTCAAATAACGTTTTATACAGCGCAGCCCCAAAACTTTCACAATGTCATCCAGGTTATTGTGACAGGCATATGTAAGCTTCAGAGGGTTTCTTTAAGAAAAAGACTGCATAAAATCCACTGAAACATTTCAATCTTATCTTTGGAAAAATAAGAGCTTCTGTGCTTCTAAAACTAGTATTTTTTGTCAGTGGAAGTGATTAACCAGCGACAGTAAAAGTTGTGGACCATAAGCAGCAGTTGGCACACATTTCTTCCTTTTAACACAGAAGAGGAAAATTTTTGGTATGAGGATAACATCTTCATCTGAAAGTGGCTGTGCTGGGTTCAGCACGTGGTATTTTGCTAGCCGGAGTTAAACCACGACAGTCCTACATTGTTTTCTTTGTAATCAGGATTGTTTGGAATTGGGAACATTGATTTGGGGACTTAATCAAGGGTCAAAATTTTGTCACAACATACATCCAGGTATTTTCTTGTTGGGAAAAATCACAGAAATTGTTTACCAGTTTCAAGCACGTGGATCCCTGATTAAGAAAATAAGACTGTTCAGACCTGTTCAAAACTACTGGTTCAAAAGCATACTTTTGAACCCAGATTCAGCACTCTGATTTAGCACACTGTTCCACAAGCAGCTGTGCTTGTTCAGCGGAGCTGGCACTACTTTCTGGCACCACTTTCTGGCACTGGGATGAAAATAAACAGCAGGGGGCAGAAAGGATGGTAATTCGTTAATCCATTGCTGTGGTCCAAACCCTTCAGACATAGCACATGTTCCCCTCTTCTGACTCTGCTACAGGGTAGTAATCTCTGGCAGAGTCAGGATGTGCAGCTGAAAGGAGTGATGCCTTCATCTGCCAAAGCAAGATTCACCAGACTTTATGTGTTAGATCTCTAGGAAACATACTTAGATGCCTTCTTTAATGAAAGCTAATATTATTTGCAAGAGTCGCTGTCCTGTGCGAGTTGCATAAATGTCATGTTTTCTGCTTTAAGCCTGTTCAAAGTGTTTCATCTGTCTAAGCTGAATCAAAATGGATCATGTAACTCCAACAGCTGGAATCCTGAGGGCAGTGAAACTGTACATTTGTCTGACTCTCCTGAACTGGGATTTTAAGCCTTGACTCCCACGTAGTAGGGA